>NC_058038.1:5773232-6003118 GCF_019176455.1 Solea senegalensis | reverse complement strand
ACTATATATGACTTTTTTATAACATTTTGGACGACATACTAACCTATGACTTTTTTGTCACATTTTGGACGACACACTAACCTATGACTTTTTTGTCACATTTTGGACGACATATTAATCTATATTTATTGTCACATTTCCTTAACATTTTTGAGTTTTCTTAACATTTTTGAGTTTTCTTAAAATTTTTTAGCTTCCTTGACATTTTTGAGTTTTCTTAATGTTGATGCATTCTCTTCATGTTGTGTTTGGTACTTCAGAGCCAGTTTACTATCACTAATATTAAAGCCAAAAAAAACTGACAGACTACATCTACATTTGTTCATAGACAGCCGATGGCTCCACCTCTCTTTTCCACCCTCACATCAAAATCTTGTATCTTCTTGTTTCAAAAAACCCAAAATGGCACTGGCCAATCTGCAAAAATCAACCTGTCTGATCCGCCAACAGTTACCACACACTGTTCCAACTGCTGGTTACTGCTTCATACATTGTCATTATAGATCGTCCACCATGTTCACGGCCACTTAAGGTCAATGAGAGGCTTCACGCGGCACACCACGTTCGCACACCGCGACGTCACTTGGCCGTGATGGTATGAAGACACAGAACTCAAGTGCTGGTTTATTGCATGTATTTATTGTCTTATTGTCCGGGGGTATCTTTGAAAACAGTGACCATGCTAGTTAGTGAGCGGACACAGGTCCACGGATCATGGATGTGCTGCTGCTGCCTGTGCTGGTGGCTAATGATATTTTTAAACTTGTACATATTTACACAGAAAAGTGACAATCATATAGGAAAGAATCAACATCTGGAAAAAAACCCAAACTGAATATTAAGTCTAAAACAAACAAATGAACAAAAAAGTATAAAGCTAGTCCTTTGCTTTTATTTATGTCCCCACATCTGTCGATGTCATCAGCATATCAATAAAGGCACTCTGATGTTTATATACATGACTTTAAATAAGAGGTTTCACAGTACAAATCATAACATATATGAGACTATGTGTAAAAAATTAAGTACAAACGACAAATGAGAGAAAAAAAAAAATCACCAAAGACAATTGCACTAAATAAATAAAAGTGGTGTAATTAGGAATTTTCAGACACAACAGCTCAAACAAACAAAAATATCCCCATAATTGGGTTTTTATGCTGTGACATTTACAAACAGCTCTCAGGATTGAAGGTCCACCCCATTCATCTCTCTGCCTACTATCCCATAATAATAACAACAACAACAAAAGGGTTTTATTATCTCACATTCCTCACAATGAGAGGGGGGCGGGAAAAAAAAAAGAAAAAACGACGGTGGCCTTGAATCTTAATGTCACGCGGCACTGTGCCGCCGCGTTCACTCGTTCATCTGTGCTCATCTAGTGCAAAAATTGTCATTCACATTCCCAAACACGTGAGAAATGGAACTAAATCATATATATTAGAAAAAGGATGATTTTTATTTCAATAAGCGTCCTGTCCTGTGAGTTTAATCTTAGTTTATTTCCAGATGCATTGGAAATGTTTTGCAGAAAACACCTTAAAAAAAGGCCTTAATAGTCTGACGATACCTTTATGATACAGTAAGTGCGAACACAAAACAAAGGTTTGTGTAACGGGGTATTTTTCTTTTTAAATGTCTTTGGTGTAAAAGTAAACTAATAAAATTAGATCATTTGCACTGAACATTTTATTCCTGGTTTGTTTTCTTGTGATAACAAGATAGATAGTTAGTTATTGCAAGACAACAAGGCTTGTTTTATTGTGATAATGAGACAAATTACAGTTTTATCTCAGGATAGAAAGACTTGTTTTAACAAGGCTCATTTCCTCTGTCAGCTGGGATAACGAGACGATAACACATATATATTAATGCATTATCTAGTTAATAGTTATCACAAGATAACAAGGCTTGTTTTCTTGTGATAGGATAAATAAATGCATTATCCCAAAATAACAAGTCTCATTTTCTCTTGAGAACACCACAAATAATGCATTATTGCAAGAAAACAAGCACAAGTTAAGGCTTTATCTCGGGATAATACAAGATGATGTTATCGCAAGATAACAAGGTTTGTTTTCTTGCAATAACGATGTGTTAATCGCGGCACAAAATAGGTGGTGTTTTCTTGTAATCGTGAAACACATTAATGCGTTATCTCGTGATACAAGGCTCGTTTTCCCCATAAAAAGAGTCCTTTTGTCACAATAAACAGATACATTTAAGCATTAACTCAAGATAAGGCTTGTTTTCTTGTGTTACTGTGATACATTACAAATCTAAGTGTTTATCCTATGATAACAAGGCCCATTTTCTCATAGTCATGTTTTATCTTGGGGATAACAAGACTCCTTTTTCTCACCATAACCAGATAAATTCTTGCCTTAATCTCGGGTAGCATTGTTTTCTTGTGACAACAACATGAATTAATGCTTTCCCTCAGGAGGATAAAACAAATCTAATTTCCCCCCGTGATGATAACATAAATTGTGACACTCTCAGCTACAGGCAGGTGTCAGCACCAACAAGCAATCTTATTATTTTTCAGTAGTTTGTCATCCTGTCATCACAAGAAAGTGATAATTATTCCCATGATCTCAAGATGAAAGAATGAAAAAGAGTATAGTAGCATTGCAGAAGGAGACAAATTGCGTGTTGGGGACAGTGGAAACTATCTATAAAGTGACAAATAATAATAATTTTCATGATAATAACTCTGTCTCGGTCTCTTCAAACCCGACCTTCAGTGTGTCGAGACTATAAAAGACGCTCTTTTGTTTAGCGACCTCCGTAATAAACATCTTAACACACACACACACGCGGTGCTCGAATTCAAAACCCAAACATTTAGTCGCCAAGTGTCATAATTAAAAGCTATTTTTAATACCAGCCATGTTCCGAATTAATTTACTTCCACACTTGACACCGTCTGGCACTAACTGTTTCAAAAGGTCAAAGATTATTTTTCCGTCATATTGTGCAAACTCCGCCGAAGACGCCCCCCGCAGGCCCGAGTCTAAATGAAATCCGGGCTTAATGAAGTGAAGTGTTGACTCATCAAACACCGCATTTACATTAACGTGTGACCTTTACTGTAACAGGAGTTCAACCTCCACATGGTTCTGTCAAAGGTTTAGAGTTCTGCATCCTTAGAGTGCAGACAAACTTTAAATCACCACTTTATTGCAACACCAAAGTAAAGAACAAGTGAATTCAAACAAGCTTTAGACTGAATTAACCACTCTGTCAGTGTTGTTCTGCTCGGTGAAGAAATCCTAATAAATAAACAAAAAAGTACATTAAAAATTGTGTTTTAAATATTGATGAGTTGTTTTTGTCGACAGGGAAGAAAACGTTCATCCTCAAATCATCAAAATATTCGGCTCATTCGGGACATTCTCAGTATATTATACAGGGTTTCCCATGTGTCCTTGAAATCCCTTCAAGTTTTTGAATTAGAAAAATAATTTTTAAGGCCCTAAATAGACATGGGTTGTTGAAAGCGTCGGAATTGTATGCAAGACAGACGTTAAGTTGATATTTAGGTCTCCCTTCTTTGTTTACGACGCCACCTACCATTTCATCGATTGACAAACGTGGAGTCATAATTACTAGCGACCACTGACACTGACGTGAGATTCCGTGCAGAACAATGAGCAAGTAACATAAAGCAAGACAGAAAACAATGATGCGATTAAAAGATCTCTGTCTCCCCAAAGACAAATTACAATGACCGACTCGTCCAAAACCACAAAGACAATCACTTGTCCATATACAGAGTGTGCTTCAAAATCAAAAGTGGACGCCATGGACGAAGTGGTTCTTACTGATGAGTAAATGTGTCAGCACATACGGCCCTTGAATCTGAGGGAATTTAATCCTGGAAAGTCCTTAAATTTGATGTCAAGAAAAGGTGTGGGAACCCTGATTATTATAATAATCATTGGAATTATTATTAACACTGCATCGTGTGTTGTGCTGGGTCAAATATGCCGTGAAGAACTTAAATGTGCGTAAATTAACAGAATCGCCTACAATGAACCAGAAATATAAGCATAACCTGTGTCGTGTACATTAATGCAAGCCTAAGGTATGACACAACTTCAATGTACAAACATTATTAGATAATTATTATGAATGTGTTATTATTTCTCACCAAAAAGTGACCCTAAGCTTCACAAATGTACTGTTTTATGACTCTGCTGCATTAGACTCTGCAGGAGGAGCAGATTTTCTTTTGTTGCAGTCAGTGGTTATGTAACACGACGCGAGCACAGCCTGGCTCAATGCTACAAAATAAAGTTCGGTTGAATAAAGTATTAAAATAATCACGTCCTGACGATGAACAAAGAAAGAAAAACAAATAATAAAACAAAATAAAATAATAATCAGCCCTATAGATTATTTTCGATCGTCTTCAAAATGAGCATTTTTAAATACTTAAATAGATATAAAATTTTGTTATCTTTTAACACACTGTACACAATCTGGTACCAATACATATAAAAAATTACAAGTGTGAACAATTTAGAAAGGACAACATCTGACCTCTGATACGCAATATCAAAAATATGTAGCTTTTTAGTAGCACTTTTTGTTCGTCATTCATCTTTTTAAACATCTGTGGCCCGACGTCACTTTGCTCTTCCTCTCCTTTACTGCATTACTATCCCTCTGGCGTTTCTTTTACCTAAAAACACTTCCTCTTCACCTCCTCGCTCCATCGCAGAGTTTCCACTCCTTCTCAAACACGCACTTCAATCAATCCTTTCAACTTTGCCAATGATCTTCTCCTCAAAGATGGGCAAGACAGCGTCGTCCTCACGTACTTCTTCAAACACCACGCCGCAGTCAAACTCGTCACTCACCTTCTTGAAATAATACCTAAAGGAGGGAGGAAACGAAGCGAGTTAAAGGCTGTGGAGCCTGAAGTATCTTCACCTATTTAAAAACCTTAATTTTGCAGGAGAGCAGTCATGTAATTACTCATTACTATGTGCCAGCAGTGCACATTTGCAGAGCAGCATCATGCTCCCAGTGTTGTTTTAACTGGATGAAATTTGAGAGTTAACAGGGCCCACTTTGAAATCTGAAAATCCTCTGATGTACATGAGACCGGGATAAATAAATCATTGTTTGCGTTTCTGAGCTTGCATGTCTTTCATCGCATGTGGCTATTACAGCATGGGCTCCATGTCATATTTGAAAGGTTTAACTTCACAACAAAGTGTGTAATTACCCATCATCATAAATAACTGTTTATGAATTAAAATGAACAAATAAACATTGAGTGCAAATAGTTGATACTTACACAAAAATCATATATTACCTGCTAAAGTAGGTCAGATTACTGAAAAGCAACACATATTTTAAATGCCATGGCTTTGTTTTAATCCTAATCTATCATACATATTTAACATCAATTTAAAACTTTATTACAAAAGTGAAAAAAATTATTTACAGAGCCCAACTGGAAGTAATATCACAGCGCACTAGGGGGCAATTACACAAATTTCAGATAATAACTCACTGGCTCACTGGTATAGAGTATAGTACACCCACCACTGGTACTACAAATCCCAGAATACAATGCAATAAATGATAGTTGTCGTGTCAATCAAGGTGCCAGCTCAAGCTTTAGATACACAGGAAATCATGTTGCATATATTTTATGTTTTTTTACTGCTTCTCCTATAAATTTATTCAAATTAAGTTAAAAAGTAATGTATAACTAATCTCTACTTGCAGTAAATTTTGGTGCTTTTAATTGGCTTCCATTGACTGCTACACATATACACATATATATATATATATATATATATATATATATATATATATATATACATATATACATACATATATACATACATACATATATACATACATATATATATATAAAAATATATGTATGTATATATATATAAAATGACGTCACGTGACATGGAAACTCCTGAAAAAGTTGTATTTTTCTTATGTTCATATTGCAATCTATATGAACACCTTACCCTTTAATACATTACTTTATATAATTGTTTGATTGAAGGACAGCGAACAGAATACATTAATTTAACTAAAAGATCATTTGAACCAGATTGAGCTACAAGCTAATTTCCAGGTGGAAGTCAAACAGAAACATAAGGTAACTCTCACCTGTAGTTTCCTTTCTTTGTTAGCAGTTCTTTAAACTGGCCCAGGGTGACGACTCTGCCTTTGACGGACGTCCTGTAAGGTATCTGCTCTTCACAGAAGTAATACGCCACAACGGTGTTTTCACATGTCGTCTTTTTAGTGGTTTTATGTCTGCGGAGGGAATAAAACACATACAAAACGATTTAGAAAATCTTAAACTTTTTAAATGTGGACACTGAAGTCGACTTATTGTGGAATTTGCAGGTGCACAGAACAACCATAGTTTGAACCATGAAAAATCCCATTAAGTGGGAAAAATCTAGGGGGAAAATATTGATATTAAAAAAAAAAAAGAAAAACATTTCTCCAGTGATCTAATTAGTAGTCATCTATTACCACAAGGTGGCAGCAGTGGCAAGCATTTGTTCAGTGTACTCCACGCGTTTTTGTAAAAGTATTACATGTTATATTATCATTTATAAGAGTCATTGAATGCACCTCGTAGCCAAACTACCAAACTAAACATGCTGCGGACTAGAGCTGCAATGATTACTCGATTAATTGTCAACTATATTCATAATCAATTAATAATTTTGAGTGTTTTTTCTCTGAAAACTCAGATTTTTCAGCTTATTAAATGTGAATATTTTCTAATTTCTTTGCTTTGACCAAACAAGTACTCAATAATTAATCGAGAAAATACTCGACAGATTCATCGATTATGAAAATAATCAGCCCGACTGTGGACCCTGCATCACTCTCACTAGCTCTCATGCCCTTGACTTTGCTTTTGTTTTTTTTTCTTTTTTTCTTGAGTTGCCCTCTGACAAAATAACCTCAGATGAAGAAACATAATGCAAAGTCTGTCATGTAGGTTAAGTCTCAATACAAATAAACAAAATGTCCTGTCAGAGTCAATTCATCAGCTAAAATGATAAAACTGGTCTAACGCCAGTGGTACTCAGGCAGAAAGGCCATTGATGTCCACAAATATATAGTAGTCAACACAGTACAAAACATGACATATGTTGATTCAAAGTGTAAAGTATAGAATATTATATAAAATACACCTCTTGTAAATTGTGTAAATGTTCTTTTTTTGTGCTGAATTTCTAATGGTGCACTTTGCAAACCGCAGCTGTGACGAGCAGCTCACAGGAGCAATTACAGCTTCCCTTACTCCCTAATTGCAGCAATTTCCGTAAAAAAGTAGCCGAGTGATAACTCACACACTCGCATGACATACGCGCGTGCTCTTTTGATTCGGTACGACTTGCACTTCCTGAGGACATCATTATCTTACTCCATCATAGAGTAAACATCCACGAAAGCTGCTTTGAAAACAGGAGAGGCCACTCCAGGACAATCCTTCTTTTTTCATTTTTCTTTTTTACACAATATCAAAGTAAATCATTGATAGTTGTCTGTCCATAGTGGTAACTGTCGTCAATTTGGCAAATTGTATTAATTATCCCTAATGTTCCTTGACATTAAAGAATAAAAACATTATTTAATTAATAATATTTAAATACAAACTGAGTATGCTGCTTTCTACTTTTATGTCTTTGATGCTTTTCTTGGAGCCTAACCAAAGAATCAGTTAACTCATAAATATCAGGTGATATGAATAAATATTGGTATTTACATTCATTTTTAAAAAATTTATTTAAGGGAATAAACGTGAATAAATTGTGTTTATTTCGATAATTAATTAATCAGTTTGAGTGTTTTCAGATTTCCCAGCTTCTTAAATGTGAAATCATTAAAATTGAATAATTTTGGTTTGTGGACAAATCTTGACATTCGAGAACATCATTATTTCCAGGTTTGGTAGACATTATTCTACATTTTCTGACATTTTAAGGACCAAATTAGATTTATTAGATATATACAATAATCCCTAATTCATGTTCCATCTGTTCCATCATTTGATCACATGTTAGAAATCAGTGTATATAAAACTTATGTATAGGCCAAAACTTTTAAACTTATGTATAGGCCAATATATAATATATCGGTTCTACTCTCAATACCGTTATGAATAAAACATTACGACCATGTTTTTTAGTAAGTAAAAAAAATCATTCCCCTTTCTTATTCAAGCCTCAAGCATCTTTCAAGTTGAGAACATAAAAAGTTCAGTCAGTGTTTTTGATCCCGTATGAATCATGTACCAAAAGGACTCAGCCCGTCTTCACAGTTCTGACCGGAGGTTTTACCCAGTGGCATTGCTACATAACCTTCCTTTCATCTGCCTCTTACCTCGTACTTCCCCCCTGTTCCCCTCCATCTGGTAAGTACCCTTGTGAGATGGCAGCCAAACAAGGAAAAACATACTTCTGACAAAACATCATAAAAGTGTACTCTGGCCCTTCTGCTTCTACATGAGCACAGAAAAAGACGCTCTCATACTTCGTCTGAGGGGATTTTTACTGTGACACTGCAGCCATTAAAATTCAGTCTTTTTTCTCCTTTGTTGTCAAATGTGTGTTGAATTCAAATGAATATTTAAAAAAAATAATAATAATAGTTTGGATCAGATCATAATGTATGTTTCTGTATTGTGTGTGTGAGATTTGGATTCTGCGTGGAGTAAATGTAAATCAGCTAATTTACACTCATATAAGACATTCATATAAGGTCTGATAATGTATCCCTAAGTGCCACAATTTAGAAAATTACAGACGTGTCATTACAGATCACAGTGTTCTATTTCCTTTTCCTTTTCCAACACTGTACACATTATTTTCTTTTCCCTCGACATTAAATTGTCCATTCCTGCTCACTGCATACTCTACACTGGCCTTACAAGCAACATTAACCTTCCGTCTTCAGCAGAACGACAACAACTGTAATAAGGAACTTTGAACTGTGATTAAGAACTTTTGAACTGTGGAGGGCAGAACTTATCATTATTATTTAACAAATCGTCAACTATTTGGATAACAGATGAATCAATTGGAATTTTTTTTTCAATAATTAAAACAAGCTTTGTGATTGGTGAATATTTTTTGGTTTCTTTGCTCCAGATAAAATAAAATAATCATTAAAACCAATAAACATTTTTCAGTATTTTCTGACCAAACAAGTACTCATAAATCAAGAAAATAATCGTTAGTTGCAGCCCTAATATGAAAAGCAAATGTAACATTAATTAAAGCCAGTTTGAAGCCTTAATTTTGAGATTTGACTGGTTCCATGACATTTTTTGGAACAAGACATCTCCTGCAACTAGGCACCTAATGGACAGTGCCAGCTGTCAATCACACTGGGGTCTATTCTCTGGGCTCTATATCAAAATTGACATAATGTTCTATTGTAGAAGACCTGGAAGTAACAAATGAGACCATAGATTCCTTAGGAAAACATTGACTGACTCCCCCTGGTGCTTATGAGCTTCACATTTCTAAACTGGAAGACTACATCCATTTTTACATAATTAAAATATAATACATTATAGTCTATGGAACGTAAGCAAGATGCAGACTGTCAATTTGCAGTTGGATGATTAGTGTATGAAATTAGATATGAAATACCACGAATAAGAAACAGCAATGATGGAAAGGAAAAGCAGATTCTGACGATGAAGTGGAAAGGTCTCCGTTTCTGTACTGCAAATTGTGAAACCCAGTCAGGACATGAATGTGGATCATTGTGTCATAGTTTACAAACCCTCAGTACAGGACAGGATCAGATAAATGATCATTTTCCATTATACGCACAACTTGGCCGTTGGTTTTTGCCATTTAAAATTTTTTTTTTTAAAAATGGTGGGTTGAATTCTCGTGTCGGAGATTGTAGAGTCGAAATGAGCTCTGCTACAACTGTATAATGGAAAAACCACATAAGTGTCCACACACTAATTACTGCTCCAAAAAAACTGTTGTATCTCTGACCGGAAAACAGTTCAAGCCAGGAACACAGTAATTAATAATTAGACTGTAGACATGTTTTTTCCCTGTCTATAAATGTTTCAGGTCAAGACTGAAATGACACCCTGGAGTTTTCAAAGTAATACATGTCAAGTAGTGTTTCTACGTTTTCCATTTCAGGGCTCGCCACTAAAAGCTATTTGTATTGATTGTCGACTAATAAGCAGTTTGAGGACGGAGGCTGTTTGTGTTGATTGTAGCCTAATAAGCAGATTGAGGATACTGGCTGTCATTTTCACCTTAATGAAGGCAGGAAAAGTAGAAAAAAAAAACACCCACCACATTCAGACTGACTGTATGAAACAAAAAAGCACTATTTAAGGACAGCATTTCCCCAAGATCTAAATATCTGTTAGTCGTTCAAAGAGTAGACACACTTCTGGGGAACTAACTTAGCAGTAATGAGCATGGGAAATAAAGTGAAGTTGCTGTGGGGGTGGGGGTTTACTGGTAAGACACAGTGGACATACTCGGGCTCGGAGAGCTCGCTGTCAGAAACGGCGGGCACCATGCTGAGCGGAGGGAACAGCGCCGGCCTGACTGTGGTGCGACCCCTCTGGATCACCTCCATCACATACCTGAGGGACCGAACAACCCCAGCAGTTAGAGGGACACAGGCTACAGAACAATAGGGGAAACTATTGAATTTTAGAAAAAAAAAAAAAACTTGGACTTCTTCCCTTATGCATCAAGTTGAAAGATTCTGATTGAAAGAGCTGCACTGTTTAACTGGACAGGTTTAACTGTAGTGATGGGAAAAGTCTGGTGTGTGTTTTTTTTTTTTATACCTTTGTTTGGGCTGTAAAACAGCAGACTTTATCTTCTCCTCCTCAAGACGCCGGCAAACCTCCTCCAGCTGGGTGAGGGGGCTGGGGGCTGGATTGGGTGGCATGGTGGGATCCTGGATGAAAGGGTGTGATGGCTGCACGTTGTTCCGCAGCTGCGTGCTGCTGACGCACGGGTACGAGCCCTCGTGGCCTGTGGTCCTCTTGGATCCAGTGGTACTCCTGAAATACAGAGACACACTCAGTTTCAATGAACCCATTATAATGGAGAATCTACCAAATGAAGTCTGTCCACTGACTTTCAGTTTGTTTTTCAGTTGACCTATTAAGTTGCAGACTAACAACAACTTCATTATAATATTCATTGACGCATACACTTGGGATCCTCATTAGTCCCAAAAATACACAGGTTCTATATTTTTGCTGTTATATGTTTTTCTTGCTGGGGCCTTGTTAATTCAGGGTCAAAGGCAGGAACTGTGGCGCAAAGTACAAAGCGTCCAGAATAGTTTGAGTCAGATTCAATAATCCGGGTACATGCAATAATAATTTGACTTCCAAACACATTATCTGGGTCCTTTGGTCCGACTTAACAAAATTCACCTTAGTATAATTTCAGTCAGACCGTCATGATTACGTGGTTAAAGTCAAACTAACCCAAAATCACAAAGTGTGTGTGTTTAAGTTACGCTTTAGAACAATGCTCACTGTGTTACAGAATTTAAAAACAAGAGGGAGCATTATCACATGAGATACCATCAGAATATTAATGACTAAACTCTAAAAGAAAACGTTTTAATGCACCATTGCAACTTGAATTGAATAGAACATCGACCAGTTAAAATAGAATTGATGTACTTAGAATTAGGGAAAGAGTGTGAAATTAGAGAATGATGCAATTGCAGCCTTTGTGATTTACTCATTGTGTAGTGATTCCTACTTCAGAATGATTGAATGTTCCGCCCTAATAATTAGCCTCGCTATCACAAAGGAGGAGCTCAATGAGTAACAATTCAGAACAAACACAGCAACGGTTGTCACTGACCCGTATGTGCTCCTCTTATGTTGAACCATCTCTTTCTGTCCCTCCATCAGCCACAAAAGTATCTTGTGGTTTTTCTCCACGTCCTCTCCAGAGCCCAGCATGTCATAAGGCCGCACGTCCTCACCTTTCTTGTACACTCTTTTACAGTGCAAGCCACCTTTGCTACTGTAGAACAGAAGAAAACAACAAATAAGAGGGAAATTAATAAAATAAAAAAATAAAAAACATGTGGGTGTATTCATTCATGCCTGTAATGAACAGGAATAGTAACTAACCCTGTATGCTCAATGGGGTTAGATCCCATGCCATCTGCATAGCTGCGAGACTTTGATGCATAATGACTCGTCTCTGCGCCCCAGGAAAAGCTGCCGTGCACACGCACGGCTGCGTCAGCCTCCACCTGCTCTCTGGGCTTCCCAGTGCCCGCATGGTGGGTGTGATGCATGTGTTTGTGGTGGTACAGGTGACTGGATTCTCCCTTCGGCCCGTGCCTGGACGGATGTTTGCCCTGGCTTGATGGCAGAGACATTCCAAGTCCCGTTGCTTTCCCTCCCGGGAAACTGTCGGGTGAGCGCGACTTGGGCGAATAGCGACCTGCTCTGGGCGACTGGCAGCCGGGAGTCTTCATGACCCGCTGCACGTGGTCATCCAGGATGCTCTCGGGGTTCTCCTCGTGAGCGTCCCTTGGTAAAGCACCACTGTAGGTGATGTCTGCATAGCGAGCATTGTAATTCTGAGGATAAACACCAGGGGGAAACCTTTGACCACCAAATGCTGTGGCTGTGGACATGACGAGCTCATCACCGTCCTCTTCCTGGATAAAAGACAAAAGCAGCAAAAGGACAAATGTTAAGCCTGAGAGAATAAAAACATTCATGAGTTCCACTGTACGTTTAAATAAAACAGTGTTGTGCAAAATATAATGTATCGACTGTACATGCATTTCATTTATTTAACAGGTGCATACTGTACACAAATCAACCTGCAGGTGGCAGCGTTTCACCATGTGCAAATATGAAACCTCACACTGTTACGGCAGAGGTTTAGAACAGGACAGTGGAAGATTATTATGATACACACACACAGAACACACAGCATGTTTATGAAGTGATGTCCATTAGATTAATTGATAGAATGGGTTATGACGTAAATATCACAAATACATCAATACATGGACATCTGTATCGCTCTAAAAACACTTCAAACTCGTCCATGGATCAGCGCAGATCCAAAAGTATTTTTAGTGCTTAAATATGACACAAAGATAGTTCTGAAATGATAAAAAAAATACAAAGGATTTTCTCATCTTTTACTAAATAGCTGCAGTGATACTCATTTCATTCATCTTCAACCACTTTATCCTCTTGGTATTGAAAACAAATTGAATGAAAACAAACATTTCATCGCAGTGGATTAGTTTTTTTTATTTGGATATTGCTCCAGAGGCAGAGATGCACACCCTTGTGACCATCCTTTCAACCATATTAACCCACAATCTGTATGTTTTTGGACTGTGGGAATAAACTGGATTACCCCCCGCAGAAAACACAAGACACCTGCAAGAAGAATTCCGCAAAAAAAACCAAGGGAACAAGGGACCTTCTTTCTGTGAGGCACCAGTATTAACCACAAGGACTGGCAATGCAGTGATGACAGCCATTTAAAGTTAAAGTAAACCAATGAATCAGCTTTGATTGGACATTTTACTGTTGTTGTTACTAGGGGGTGGTAGCATGCCTGTTTCTCCCAAATGTGATTTTCTCCCAGTGTTTAATAAAAAAGAAAACAGCTGTTGAGAAAGTCTACGCAGACTCCAAATGAAATGACGCAGACCACTGCTGGATCTGCACATAGTTAGTTGGCTAGTTTGAGTGTGAAGTCCACACCATGTTGAGCTTTTTAATATTAAAATAAATATTGTTATTATTGAAGAATGGGGGATGGGGGGAGCACTGGCTGATTAATGAGCCGTTGCCTCTTATTCTCTTATGCTAAGCTGAATATTAGTCATAGAACACCTGAGAGCCAAAAATCTGCAAAAACAAAAAACACCTGTTTTCTGCATTACAGTTTGCAGCACTACCACAGATGAGGGGCAGATGAGCAGCGTACAGCCAAGCTTCTCCATCTGTAAAGTTAGAAACACTTCGGAAGTGAGAGAAGAAAGAGAGGAGAATAAAAACAGTAGGTGGAGGTTTCACTTTCATTTTTCAGCCGGTCCGTTCCCACACTTTTCCTGTCAGTTGTGTTAATAATTAAATAAACCCTGCCCGTCTGTGAGTGTGCCAAAGCACCCGAGTTTGTTATTACCCTGTGCTCCGCATCGCTTTGCTACAAAACCATCAAAAGACACAGCACAAAGAGATTCTCTGCCTGTTCGTCTGCCCACTGCTATTTTTTTTTTCTTTTTCCCAGTTTCAGCCGTCCTCTAAAAAGATGGCATCTCCAGCCAAATATTTCTTGGCATATTTTTTAATAACTGATGCATCAGACAGAGATATCCATTTTATTTTTCCTTCTCTTTCTATCAAACCATGATCTTGTCATTTGAAGCATATTTTTCCACTGGCTCCCATCTTGAAAATGAAAAACCCTTGATAATCAATAGAAGATGCAGCGTTTGACACTCTACAGGGTTTTTCAGTTGGTTTTCTTTTATACAATAATATGCCGCTAATATGGGGGAGTGACAGTGAAAATGCATGCATATTATTTTGTTGGAACTTGAGATGTTTGACCACTGAAATCAGGTCATCCTTGAGTACAGACCGGAAACAATTACTCAATTAATCGATTAATGGAAGATTTCTGATTGTTTCAGCTTCTTAAATGTGAATATTTTCTGGTTTCTTTGCTCCATATAACAAAGAAATCATTAAACTGAATCATTTTGGTTTGTGGACAAAACAAGACATTTGAGAACCTCATCATTTCCAGGTTTAACACTGATCAACATTTTTCAACGTTTTCTGACATTTTATAGACCAAACGATTACTCCATTATCCGAGAAAATAGTCGACAGATTAATCGATGATGAAAATCAAAAGCTCGATTCAAATGCATGCACTCACTTTCTGCTAAACCCTCCATTTCTATTTCACACAATATCTTTGGATGCGTCTCTGTGCTGACTTCCTCCGTGACACTGTGTCATGCAAATGTTTTCATTTAATTCCGAATTTTCCTAACGAGTTCAAGGGAAGCGAAGAAAGCTAATTTTGCATCTTCGAAGGATTTCTATCATGGGATTTTGCTAGATTCGCTCCACCTCTGCATGAATAATGTGAAATTAGCATATATGCATGTCTTTGCATATGTATTGTATATGAAGTGCCTAAAGTCAATGTTTGTGCAAGATGCAATGAAGGTTTTCTTTAATATATCACATTCATAAAAGCATGAGGTCACTGTGATGTTGATTTCAACTTCAACCACTAAAACATATTCAGTTTGATCCTTGATTTCATGTGAATGCTTGTATTAAATCAGAAGGAATTCCCTCAAGAAGTATCCAACGTGTCGAAACACATTTTGTAAGATCTGAGTGACCTTGACCTTCGAACATGAAAATCTCATCAGATGATCTGAGAATCCAAGTGAACATGTGTACCAGATTTTTAAGAAATGTGTTGTAAGCCTTTTGACCACCAAAATCTAAACAGATCATCTTCCACATGGGCGTTTGTTCCAAATCTGAAATAAATGGTTCAGTGGACAGTGGTTCTCAAACCTGTACCATCTGAGAAAATATTGAGCTCTCAAAGTTACACCATTATATTACAACGTTAAAACACACAGTGGTGTAAATAGTCCGAGCTACAAGTCAGCTACAGACCTTTCACAGGAGGCAGACATATGCCCAATAAGATCATTTGCTCTCTCATCATCCTCCTCTTCCTCACATATACTTCAGACACCGGTATAGTGACATTAGATTAGATCATTTTCAACACACTCTGGTCAAAATTCAGCAGCTCCCCTCCGACCACATACCCCAGTGTATATATAGTCGAACATATCTCTGATTTTCCTTCAAGTACCACATGTTTGGCTTTGAGGTATTCTTGAGATATTGTGTTGTATTGGGAAGATACAGCACAATACAGACAGGCCTCTGGCTGTCAGCAGACAAAGACATACAGAGTACTTCAGCTCACAGGGTCTTTCAGTCATTGGTTCACTAATGTGAATGGCACTCTGCTGCAATTGTATATGAATTGTGACCAGTGTGTATCTGGACTACAGCACCCTTTGTTGCACAGGTGACAAAACACTGAGCTACATCCTCGTGATGTTCTTTTCCCCCTCACAGTAGTGAAATGATAACCTGATTGATGCGTCTGTTTTTTTTTTCTACAGATAAAACCCCTGTTGTTTTTCAATACCTCCGATGTTATGGTCACAGAGCTGAACCCCAACCACATGTTTTTTTTCCAGATGCAGAGCGTATCACATGACAAAGGCTGTGAGTTCTCTCTTGCCTCGAGGTTTAATAAAGCAAACCTCAGTCTGTGAGCCGGCAGCTTCTCTCCTTTCAGGAACAAGCCCACATAAACTGTCTGCCTTGAAACTTAATACATGGCTTTGTGCACTGACCGAGATTTCATTTGCGCTCGCAGCGACTATTTCATCACCGTTCAAGTGACATCAAACGGGGCGTCATACTGTTCCCGGCTTACAAGTGGGCGCAGGTGCTTCATCTGACTGATCAACAAAGCCCAAGCGCTGACAGGCCAAGGACAGAATTCTCCAAATGACTGATATTGTTTTTTTTTATTCCTATTCAAATGGCTGGCCTCATTTACTTTCATGAAGGCCAGTTAGATTTAAGTCCGTGAAAACTTTAAGCCCAGCAGCCAGCAACATATCTCTCTTTCTGGCTTAGGAATAGGCTTTGGTTTTGCCTACTGATACCAGCCTGATTTCATTCATCTCTGGTCACACTCTGTTAACAAGGCCACAGCAATTAATCAAGTAGCTTCTAAATTATGAATATTTTCTGGTTTCTTTGTTCCTCTTTAACAGTAAACTGAACATCTTTGGTTTGTGGCCACAAGGGACATTTGAGGACACTGGCATTGTGACATTTTTACCCCTTTCTGGCATTTCATGTAGTAAATAACAGACCGATGAATTGACAAAATAAAGCACCAGATTCATCAGTAAAGAAAACTAACATTATGATTATCAGCCTAAACTTTTATTTAAGACCGAGGATTAAAAATTATCAGCTCCAAGCTCAGTTTTTCCAAGTCTGATGAAAGAAAGCTAAACATATTAAATCAAGTATTTCCTGCTTCAAACTCCTCAACATGAAGACTTGCTGCTTGTCATATTTTAATGTCAAATAAATATCTTTTGGTTTGTGTATTGCTGGTCATATACAGAATAGACTATTTTTGGAAAATGGATTTATATATTATCAATTTAAAACTACTTTTCTGTGTACTTGGGGCTTTAATACAGTGCATAGTTACCACTGTTGGTGTGAAGCTCAAGTGGTTGTGGTCTCCTGGTTTCTGTGCATGAACAGTGTTTTTTTGTTTTGTTTTTTTTTTGGAGCTGTTTTTTGTTTAGGTGAATATTGTTAAAAATGGGTGTTTTGTTGAGCTTCCTCATGTGCTAATGATGTAGTATAGGATGTCTATATTGACAAAACTGGATGTGCAGCACTCACTTGCCAGGACTCATATTAAAACTGGGGTCAATAAGGTGGTGAAAAAGCTGAGAGCACAGAGTAAAGACACATCTTCCTTCTTGTTCCCGGATCTTTCTTACTGTCGGCAGTTCTTTGCTTCACAGAATAAACGAGTCCCTGTAAACTCCTGAGTGATGCTGCTCTTTCACATTTTAAACAAAATTAATGACTGGATGAATCAACGGCTATGGTTGTGCTTTAAAGAAAACAAATACAGCAAACGTACCAACTGAACTCTCTTCAGTCGCTCCTCCAGTTTTGCTTGATCCTCTCTCTCCTGCAGCACGACCTCCAGTCTGTTGATCAGCTCTGCAGCAAACCTCTCCGGCTCCACATGAATGTCCTTTGGAATCCGGTTTGTGCGCTGCAGGACAAAATGTCAAACTGTAAGTGTTATCAGTGACTGCATCACTGCCAGTTGCACACGGGTAGTTTTACCACCAATACTCTTTATATCCATACATACAGGAGATAGATATATACATTATTCATCTCACAGAGAAATTCACAATACAAAGTATATCACAGTATATAGGCCTTGTAGGCCATATACTCATATACTGTAATTATATAAAATAATAATAGTCCAGATGAGCATTTCAGCTATTAGAAGTAACCTGCAACCATATTCCACACTATAAACCATTATTTCTGTCTGAACCCGACAGAAAGCCCCAGAGTATGGATCGACCCCAACCCGAACCAAAAATGCATTCTGTGGGTGGTTGTTAAGCTTTATTTATTGTTATGGCAAATGACAAGTTATCATGACATTACATAGGTCAATCACTTACTAGATGCTACTTATTATCACTTTACTTCTATTATTTATTAAATGTTTACACTGCTTTTTTTCAGTGAAGCAATTTCATAAACTATGTGTTCCCTAAAATAATTTCAAATTACAAGATGAAACCTGACCCGAGCCTGAAAATCATTTCTGGACACAACTTGATATGTTGCATCCTAATGGGCTGGGGTCGCGTGGTCTATTCTGTGTAAACGGCAGATTTTCTACTCAGCAACTATTAGTTGTTAGTTACTTAGTTAAAAAAGAACAACTAACAACAAACAACATTTTTGAAAAGTAGGACTTCTTTATCAATCCATACTACTTAGGCTCCATTTTAGTTAGAAAATCCTTTGAAACCTGTTATGGGAATTATGCACCTCATGTAATACATGAAGACAAATGCTCAATGCAACCGTTGATGTGACCTGAGACCACTCACTCTTTGTATTGTTAATGTAACTGTTGGATGCGACTTTTGGCCAGTGACCATATGTATTGTTTTAGGAACTGTTTGAAGTAACTTGTGAATAGAGACAATGGGTCTGCACCTTATGGCAGGGTGATAGCTGACCCATTGAGACAGATAAATACCTTGCGATTCCTACAAGACAGGGAGTCTTCACTTTGTAACTGGCCTGTGTGTGTTGCTTTGTGAATGCTCCTCTTGTACAAGATTAAACCCTTGTTTGGACACTGAGCTGACTCCGATCTCCTTCCTATGGATCTCAATTCTTTTGACAAAACCTTTAAAACTTCCTGATTGGTTCTTTTCAGCCACAACTCGACCATGAAACAAAAAGCTTCAATTAACATGTGAATACTCATGTGTTTTTAAGCATGGGGGGTTTTAATTATTTATGGATGTAGTCTAGGTCTAACGGCGATGTGCAACTCTTTTTCTACAGATTTGATCATGGATAAGTGACAATCCAGACTAAAATGCTGCCAAATCTGTCCTGGGAAGTGTTTTTTTAGTCTATTACAAACTATTCTGTTTTAGGAGCAGTGTGGACGACAGGCGGAACAGTGACAGAAGTGTGGATGCAGCAAGAGCCACACTTCAACATTAAAAATGAATGACATCGCCATAGCATAAACACAGAACTGTACCCATTTGATAAAAGTGCTGAAAAAAATCATTTTCAGGAAAAAAAAGGGGGAGGATAATATATGAGGCATGATTTTTAAATCTCACATGTAATCTCATTACTGCAGAAATGAGTGACATTTATTTCCTCTGCTGCTGGCACAAATTACTACAGTGCAATCATGACAATGTAAAGCTCTTAACTCCTGACTTAGAACCAGTTTGTGATTTCCAAAAAAAACAAACTGACATTTATAAAAACGACCTAAAAGCCACGTCAATCTTCCTATTGCCGGCGAAGTGAAGTCCTGATTAATTTGTTGGGGCAGAGAAACTTGAAAGTTATGCTTTGGGGATTTGTGCTCTACTGTACAGCCAATCCATGCATTCTAATAGGATGCTGCGCGTGGGGTTTTAATTTGACTCTTTACTCTGTGGCCTAATTAGGGCTGGGGTTTTCCTACCAAGAGACAGCCTCAGCAGCAAAGGGAGGCATCAGGCTGTCACAGGGGAGGATTCATGTCTGCCAGGCTTCAGCGCATACAGCTTAGGAAAGCATCAAGCTGCATTTAGACAGCCTTCTCTTTCACCATCAGCTATTCTTACACTCCCATCACAGGCCCTGCGACACAGCACAGCTTAAATATGCACATCTCCAATGGTGCAAGCTGAGGAAAACGAGGCAGAGACAGACAGTTAAAGAGAGGGAGAGAGGTGTAGAGGCGGAAAGTAATAATCCATGAATAACTCACTGGGATATGAGGTAGTGGCACTCGCCCATTTGCTTTGGCACTTTCGTGCATCTCCCGGCGATGCTGTTTGCGGTATCTGTAGGGTGGCGCCCCATCTCTGGAAAAACCAACAGAGATTGTCATAAAAAACCTTCCAATGAACAAACACACACACACAGGCTTTTCACTTTATGGTGCCTAAAACTGACTGCCTAGTAAGTCATGGATCGATCACTACAGCGGGACAGGTATTCACTGTGTCAATCCTTCACCACAAAATGGTCTGGATGATTACAGTTACATGTTAACACATCCATGAGTCCATGAATTCCCTGTGGAATCAGCCATACTGGGGTTTGCACTCCTCCTGCAAAACCCAGTATGGCTGCAAAAGCTCTGGACCAATTAGCTGATAACAGCTTCTAATTCATTCAGCTTCAAACACTTTTTTGTGTCCAGTTGTGTTTGAAGTTTTCTTTGGACTTAATTCCCCCAGCGCAATCACTGCACCTCGAAAACATAATTTTTTCCTCCCAAAAAAATTGCCTTTCACTGGTACAGGCAATTAAAGGAAAAACCAAATGATTAAAGTGACTCCATGTAGTGAAAATGAGTTGCATTTAGCTCTTCTGCTTGTAGGGTTGATAATATGGATTTTTGTGAAACCAATGCCAATAAATATGAATAAATCAGGTTTTTTTACAGTTTATCCAAATACTGTACATAAAACTTCATCAGATTAAACTTTTTAAAAGCAATTCTCAAGTGTAACAACAACATTGCAAACTCAGGCTCAAATATTTCTGTGACCATATAACCATCATTAGCTTCCAGCTTGAAGTGTTTAAGTTACGTGCCATCTAAAAATAAAGACAATAAATATGATAGTTCATTCAAGTGTCAATGAACTTTGCAGCTTGTAGCAGCATTTCTGATATCTTTTAATGTGATAAATAAAATATTAAATATTTAGTGCATTGTAAAATGGAACCAAAAACTATGCACTATGAATATATATTATATAACATGAGCATTATCACATTTCCTATTCAAATATGACATCGCTGTTATAACTTTACAGCAAACACATAACATACGTGTGCTAAGGCTAATGAAATTGTCATTGTTAGTATTAACGTTTACATCTATCAGTAAGTAGCTCACTGTTGACGTTAATTTTACCAGCTAACTAGCCAATTAGCTTACTGAGACGACTGTCCCTCTTCGTCAGAAATTTAATCAGCCACATCTTGCTTCCTTTTCAAATGCTCGTGCATCGCCGTCGTACTGGAAGGCAAGTTCTGTCTTGCAGATTTTGCATTGCAATTCTTCTCTTTTATTTCGGTAAAATGCTCCCTAACTTTCGAGCTCGGTTGCCGACTAGCAATGATACTGTTTGGGCATAACTTTTCCGGTGACATCACGGCTAACCCCAATTACCACTACTGCGCAAGTGTGTCAAGGACAGAAAGGCAGACAAGACAGCAGAAGGTGCAGCAGCAGTTTTGAGAGAAAAACTTTGAAAAATAAACGATTATGTCAATTATTAAATTTGTTGCCGACGAATTCCATAGCCGACTAATCTTGGCGGCCCTAATATTCATAAAGGAAAGGACAAAACCATGTGGTTTGTTCACAACAAATAAATCTTGTCTCATGCTTGCAGACAAGGTCAGAAGTTTGGATCCCCATTCAAATAAATTCTATGTAAGATTTAAGAGAGTGATTTTCGGATTTCTAATTAGTAGAAGACATTCTTACACCAGTTTGTATAATGCGGAGATGGAAAGTTACTAGCTGTTTCTGTTGTAAGGTTTTAACACAAGAGAAATGGAAACAGAAGCGATATTGAAGCTAATTAAACCTCCTGTTTCCTTCCTCTAACAATGTAAACTTATGGCATGGCTTCCTTTGAAATAACAACTGGGAATAGTTAGAATAAAATAGTTTCTGCCTTTCACTGTGATGATAAAACTATATTTCTGGTATTAAAACTTGCAAGAAAAGTGCATGTGTATGCAAAAAACGGAAAAATGTACATACACACTGCTGTCGGTGAGGGACATTGTGTCTGCGTCGCTGGACATACTCTGCTGCTCACTGTCGTTGGCACTGGTGGCAGGAGCCATAGTATCAATGGTGTTGATGAAGTAAGGGTTGATGGACTCCCGACATGATGTGTGCCTGGAAACACAGAAAGCTTATTAACTGAAAATATACCACAGTGTGACAGCACCTGAAATGTTCACATTTATTATTTTGTAAAGAAGGGGCAATAACCTCCTTGAGCACCTACTCAAGAATAATGTGAAACAGTAAACAGTCTGTGGATGTCAGTACATCCACGCATCCACAGACTGGATTGTACATTAAGTACAGTCAAGCACTCAGAACAAACCCCAAACTCAAAACGTCGCAAGAGGCTTTTGCCTGTGGCACAACATTTGGAAGAAAGATGAAAATGCAAGACAGAAGTAGAGCACATACAGTATAAGGACTAGTGCTGTCACTTTTAGATCAAATATGGACATTAAAAACACAGTTCAGTTCAAAATATACAGCCTAGAAGTGCATCAGATTGACAAAGATAGACAAAGTGATTTTTGTGTTAAGTGCAAGTCACTGTACATGACCTCTGGGTTCCATTTCCCTCCCACAGTCCAAAACCATGTGTTTAATGGGACACTAAATTGCCTGTAGGTGTGACAGTGGTTGTTGCCTCTCTGTATGTTTGCCCTGCGATGATCTGGTGACCTGTGACCCTGTCTTTCATTCCGTGTCAGCTGGGATTGGCTCCAGTGACCCATGTGGACCCTCATGTGGAGGATAAAGCAGAAGACAATGAATGAATGGATGTTTAGTATAATTTTCCTATTTTTGTGCCAATCGCATGAAGCCTTCAGTCTGTCTCAGAATTTCTTTAATTTCATTTAAACCTCTCACTGTTTGTCTCCTTGTTGTGTCTGTATCTAGGTTCACTGGTTGTTGTTTTTTGAGTCTCCCAACACCATAATTTCCATTAATTATTTATTTAGAGTAACACTTAGTAGGCTGTCAGTATACTCCACTCTAATAAACATGCAATTAATCTTAATTTGCCTTCGATCATTACATTATCAACAAATCTGTCAGTAATTTTCTCGATAAGTCAATTAATATTTTTTGCAATAACGTGTCTAAAAATTGTAAAAAAAAAATATGGACAATGAATCCTTTGGTTTGTCCACGTAGTTTTCCATTTCTTGGTGTAGCGTAGTAAATAAAATAAAAAACGGTAAACACAACAAAATTATAGGGAGGTTAGTTGACATCATTTACATTCTCAGTCATTGACTTTGCTGAACACATTTCTTACAGGGCTTTGTATACATGAATTATAGATGTAAGGCATCATCTTGTGTTTTTATTATTCAAATTGGAATTCCCTGACGCATTTATCCCGAGCTTTTCCCCTTGTTAGGAATTCAGCTTCCGAGTTCACCACAAGACCTTTGTGACCAACTGACTTTCATTAGCATCTGCACTCAGAACTGTGAATAATAATAAACAGAGGAGGTTTGGTGATGGGATGAGACAAATAAATTACAAAAAGGGAAGTCGATACTGCAGGACAGATAATATCCTGTCCCCAATTTAACATATTTCGTAATTACTGATTTGAAGAGTACAGCACAAAAAATTCCAATTTGAACATTATCATGACAGCTTAAATAAATGTGCTTTGTTTGGGGCTCAGCAATGCGTCAAATAACATTATTCATTGCAATATACTGTATTTTTCTTCTTTATGAAAGATTTAATATATATCCATATCATATGTATGCGTTGTGCAAACATATTTTCATACCAAATTAATGATTTTTGCCTCCTGTCTTTTAAGAAGTTGAAAACCAACATTGCCAACACTTTATTGCAATAATTATCCATATCCACTGGTTTGACTGGTTTTATTGTAATAATGTTTTTGGCCATATTGCCCAGCCCTCAGTCTGTACAGAATTATTAATATTAATCAGACCAGGTTTCGTCCAGATATGATCCAGATTACGGATTTGGTGGCAATTTGACAATTGACAATTTCACTTTTAACATGGAAAATCCTATTTAACAAGCTCACATGCGTTTATATTGGCAGATCAGGATGAATTTTTGTCAGGCTTATGTACAATGTATAAAGATGTGTTTGACTAGACAAACGAAAGATAGATATAGTAGACAGTAGCTGGTCTGATTCTGGTCAAATAAGTATTTTACTTGAATTAAGCTGCATGGCGATTTATCTTTGAGGGTATTATATGACTGGTATGACTTCCTGTCTGTCCTCTGGTGCTGCAGTTTGACCTCTGAAAAATGACACCTAACATGTTGTTATTTAACATTTTTATTCCTGCAGGTGACCTTGATCCTCTGTTGAAACTCAAACCCTATTATATACAGTATAAATAGCTGTGCTCGTTCAAACCAGCAATGACATTACATAAGTGACCCCAACTCCACTTTGCATTCATGATTTCATCATGATTTCATTATGATTTCAACCTCATTTTCAGAGGTTTCTTGATTAAACAGCCGTGCAAGGTCTGCAATAAATAGTGTGTAGTGGTATTTGTATGTCCATCAATTTTTGGTATCATATTCACGAAACGACTCTAAACACTGTAGCACATACGCCAGGCCTGTATGTGGTGCTGTTACGCTGCTATAGCAATATAGTAGTACGTATATATTACTATATATACAAACACAAAGACAGAGAGACAGAATGAACCAAGCCAGGGCGACGAAGGAAAGGAAATAAAAGTTATCATAAAGCGAAATAGATCAAACAAACTCCAAACACAAGAAGAAGATGACGGAGACCAAGATAACAACAGCAAATTGAAATGCAGAGAGGTCGAACTACAAAACCATAGTTTTTTTGTGTTTTGGTTGGAGACACAAAAACCCAAGGGTGGCGTTATCCTACTCTGGGACTAGTTCTCCAAAAGCAGCATTTCAGTGCTCCCAAAACGCTCGTTCCATGTGGCTAAAAGGCCAGTACAAAAAAAAACTTTTCCTGAAGCGTTTTCGTGACAGACTCCTAATGGAACTTCTCCTTCGCAACTGGAGTAAACGCCATCCTCTGAGTAATGTCTTATCTATCAATGAATTCAAGGAATGTCTGTCTGCTCCAAGGTGTAAAGGTGGTGAGGACGTCAGTGTGACGAAGTCAGCTTCTCATTCATGCGGATAATTATATGTAGATGCACTGATAAACGGAAATCAACATTTGTAGTGTGCCTAACAGGTAGCAGCATAACACACTTAAGGCTATGGACTCAAACATTTTAAACATCATAGTGAAAAAAGAAGGAAGGAATGTGTGTTTAGACCAAACAACTTATGACAACATTCATCTGTCATGTCAAAGTTACTATCCAAAGCACTGAAATTAGGTCAAAAAGACGAACTGGATCAGCAGGAATTACGATCGGCAACAAAATGCAAATGACTCCACGTCACAGGAGGAGTAAAAAAGATTAAGTTAACCTCAACCTTGGCACTGTATCAAACTACAGGCATGGATGACGACACTGGTAATTGCAGATTGCTGGCATTCAACACATGTGAAGAGCAATTGAGAATTTTTCATGTAATGTAACAAAAGAAAAACGGGGGGGAGCCTTTCTGTTGCTGTAATATCAGCTTTGTCGAGGAGAGGGAATTAACCAAGATTAACAAAGGATTATTGAATCTACTTTGATGCTTTCAATGGAAAATGAACAGCATGAGGAAGCACAGATGCCACAGATACAGTTGACTGCATTACATAACATTAAAGCCCAACACGGTCAACAATAAATGTCCAAAACTACCAGTATTTGAGTCATTTGCCAGCCGTGTGTCCGACATCAATCACAATCAATATCAGGAAACATCAATTCATGGAAAAAAAGCAACACTTGCTGCCTTATTGATTTTGAATCAGTATCACTTACGGTGTCTGCGATTAGACAGATATATTAAAAAGGAGTGAAAGCGAGTCACAGAATGTTTTTTTCTAAATGAACAGAAAGACATTTCTGCTGCTCGCCGCAGCTCTCAAGCTGAACAATAACAGAAGCCCAAGTGTGGTGATGTCAGAGAGCTGCATGGGATAGTGGGAATTAAGATTGTTCAGCTACTTGAATGTGAATATTTTCTGGTTTCCTTGCTCCATTAGACAAAGAAATCATTGAAAATGTGGGTTTGTGGATAAAACAACATTTGAGAACATTATCATTACGAGGTTAAGGAGACAACACACTGCCAAACTTGTAGGGGCTTAAAGCTGGCTGACATAATTAAAAGGTTGTTGGATACAACTATAGATTTCTATATATTCTATAGAGAGTTGGGAATGTTTTGTCCAGTGTAAATACATGTTGTATACACATTTCTCAGATTATTTAAATGGAGAAAGGTTACATTACATCTTTTGATAAGAGAGGTTGAAGAGGGCAAAGATTACTGTGCTTTCAGAAAAGCTCCTCTTCAAACAAAATGCTGTTGAGCTCTTACACTACAAAATGCCACCCAGGGGGAAAAGCTATTTCAGAATGCCTGTGCAAAAGAATAAAACAAAGAACTTCAACCTTCCAACAGCAAGTTAACTCGGATTCACTTCAAGCGCCATCCTCCTCTCATCTCAGCTGTCTCTTTGTGCTACTCTCTGACTCTGTTTTTCTTTTCCAAACTTGAGGCGGTGTGTGCAGGGTGGTGTGGGGTTTCAGGTTTATTTCTAATTCAGCAGTTTGCAGAGAAAAGCCGTTAGAAGCAGTTAGAACTGAAGAAAAGATTTTTTTTGATGGCTGGGGGGATTTACCTGTACTCGTGGTTGTCCTGGAATCTTGCACTGCTGGCAACTCGCTGTGGTGCCGTCTCCATGAGCAGCTCCTGGGTAAGCCGGCTGCTCGGTGTGGGGTCACACGGGGGCTGCTCCTCTGACTCGTGGTCACATCTCCACTCCTCACCTTCAATCACGGTCGACAAGTACCCCGACATCCCTTTTCCATTGCCAGAACCAGAGCTCTGATTGCTGTGCAGCTTGGGGCTCTCACCACCTGTATATTCCAAATAGATGTCAGACTTAAGGAATAAAGGGTAGGTGTTGTCCTCCATGATAGTCTGTATCTCGGTCTGAGCCTGGTCAAACATCGCAGGGTCAATGTGAAGCTTCATCACACAGTCTTTGATGAAGGACTTAGTAGCTGGTTTGATCTGTCTGGAGACAATCCCATTGTTGTCCAAGATGAACTTCTTATAGATGACCTTCGCCAGCTTCACCTTCTTCTCCTCGTAACCCTCATTAGCTTCTTGTTTGCGGAAGCCACTGCACGCAAACCAGAAGTTCAGCATGTCCACGCACTCCTCCTGCTTGAGGAACATCCTAAACAGATGGATACCATCCTCATCATCCAGGAGGGAGTGAAGAGATTCGGCCCACTTTAAGTAGGGTGGGGTCGGAGAGGCGCTGCCCTCGGGCTCATAACCCAGGTCCAAGTCTGGTCTCCTTGGCATAGCCACCGAAGCCTCACATTTAAGGCTCTCATTCTTTGAGGAGAAGTTACAGCACTGGCGTCCATCACTAAACACCAGCTCACCTTCCTCCCCTGGTACTGGAGGTCTTGGAGCATCCTCATTGAAGCTGCCTGCCAGGTCTGATAGGCAGCCCCTTTTGTCGCTGACGCTCATAGTCCCAGCATCCGCAGACCACGTCCTCGTGGAGCACACACCACACAACGATTAGATCCAGACCTCTATGTACGCCAGTACCAAAAATCTCCTGCAAGGAGGACAAATATACAATGAGACACAGTTTCATCACATCACTGAAAGGCAGATGTAATTTACTTCAAACAATACACTCATCGATTATCTGCTATGTGTCCAGGCTAGAAGAGAACAAACACTGCGCAGAGTACATTTTCATGCTCAACAATGAATAATTTTGAAATTTTTCAATTTAGCGAATTAGCAAAAAGGCTGCTATTTAAATCATCTTATTTTTTGATTGACTATATACCATAAAAATTTGTAAAAAAAACAACTTGTACCTTAAAGTTATCTTTCCTGCATTAGCATTGGTCAGATCTCATGTGATAATGCTCCGTCTTGTTTTAAATCTATACACAATAGATATTTAACTAAGGCCCTCTCCACACGGAAATTGAACAAAACTTAAACAATCTTCTCAATTTGACTAATTGAAAATGTGTTCTGTAAAAACAGCATTGTTTCAGGACACGAAACGCCCAAAATGACTAACACTGTAAAAAACACTGTAGTACATATGCCAGGCCTGCATAACTGAGAACAGGCACATAAAGCATCCAATTTGTTTTTAATAAAACAACAAAAATTGTAAATAACAATTTATACAATCACAGAAAGTGAGAGAGAATGGACCAAGCCAGAGCAGCTAATGAAGCAAATAGACTTAATGATCTACAAACACAAGAGGCAACAGCGCATGCCTGAGCAAGAGAGAGGTGAGACTTTGACATCACTGTTTTCCTGAAGTAGCATACTGTATAGATTGTATACAATAAAATAGAAGGGTGGATTTTCCCACACTGGGACGCATTTACAAAAAATACTCTCAAAAACGCCATTTCCATGTGGATAAAACACCGATATGATAAAAAAATGTTGGCAGATTCACCAAGACTCATTTCCAACTTAAAGGTTATCTCACAAGTCAAATCACCACTGCAATGTACTGTATAATGCAAACACTGCACAAATTAAGATGATTGAAAAATATGACACTAGCTACTGTAAAGCTCTAAAAATGTATGTCATTTCATCCTCATAATGACCCAAAAAAAGCAATGGTTACATGATTTAACTTGAGTAAAACATTCACACATTCACACACACAGCATCTGCAAACCTGAGCAGAAATAAGAAAGTGCAGTCATTTTATTGTGGTTTGATTGTCTCTCAGGCAGTAGGATGAATATGGTGCAGAGTTAAAGCTGTACCCTGATTTATATGCATAAGCATATCATTACTTTACAGCGCTACTCCAGTTACATCCAGATTAGTAGTAGTAGTAGTAGTAGTGTCTCCAGTGATTAACTCACTTGTGGTTTACAGTAAGAACTCATTAACGAAACAGCCTCATATAGTGACCCTCACATTAACTGGGCAGTACTGCAAAAAGATACTGATCCTTGTATCATATGATCGGCTTATATTTCACTGCATAGCCCCACACCACCCTCACAAGGAAACATCATCTGAGGAATAAGCACTGTATGTGTGTGTGTGTAGTGGTTTTAAGGGGTGAATGTCTACTTCAAGGACACATCTATCATCCCCGAGCTGTCTCTCTGAGCAGAGACACAGTATTTCAGAAAATGCTGATCTACTGGGATTTTTCACACACAACTATCTCTAGCTTTTAAGCAGAGAACAGTCTTTAACAGAGAAAATATCCAGTGAGTGGCAGTTCTCTGGACCAAAATGCCTCGAGATCAGAAGAGAGTGGCCAGACGGGTTCAAAATGATGACAACTAGGCAACGTCTTACAGGAGTAACTCAGGTAACCACTCGTTGCAACAAAAGTATGCAGGAAACTGGGGCAGAACAATTTGGAAAACATAATCTCCAGTCCAATATTCAAGGGACGCACAATACTGCACTTTTGTCAATATCTCTTATATCAGGAGTGCTATATACCGATATATATATATGCTTTTTCCCTGTGCCCAACAGCAGAGGTGAAATGAACATTTTTCATACTCATATTGCTGCGAATGTACACATCTTATTTATACATTTTTAAATATGTCCTTGAAGTAGACATTCAGCACAATACCGATATTATGCTGATATTGCATGCCTACAATAGTCACTGTGTTAAAGATTACAATCATGGAGCACAAATACATAGCACAAATAAATATCATAAAATAAATTAACCGTAGCCATTGCTGTTTGTTTCAATTTCCATATGAGAAACATTAATTGTAAATGGTCTGCATTTATACACCACGTTTCTAGTCTTGATGACCACTCAAAGCTGCTATACTAGTTTTGCCATTCATAACCATTTACTGTCGGCACAGCAGCATCAGGACCGACATGGGGTCAAGTGTATTGCCCAAGGACACCCAGCATGTAGACGCAGAGCCAGGAATCAAACCCACAACCTTGAAGTTGAAAGACAACACCACCATGACCACTAAGCTACTGTCTCCCTACACTTGTTCAGCCCTAGAGAAGACCATCTATACACAATGGTCGAAAGATGCAGACACTTTGTTAGGTGTCCAGCTGTTAATAAATCAATACAAAAAGGTTAAAGAAATGGTTAATAACCATTTATTACTATGGATGTATGGTCACATTAGACATCTAAATTCCTTCTTTATTCACAGCTCTGCACACACGAGTCTAATGGTTCAGGGATTAAAAATAAATAGATCTCCCCAAAAAGTAGGTCCATAATTTAAAAAAATGAAAGGCTGACAGCTGTGTGATTTTTCTCTCTCTCTCTCACACACACACACAAATGTTGTTTTTAAGGGTTGCCATCATGTTCCCTTTAGGGCACACCCACTCTCTGTCTTGTCCAATTTACACACTCAAACGCACATTAATCTTTAACGCAGCTCGAAGAAGCGAAATTGCCAACAGTGTTATTTTTCCGCACAACCCTTAAGTGTGAGCGGCACGTGTGCATAGTGTAGAGAGAGAGGGGGGGAATGTGACGATAAAAATGTTTAACACAGTCCGTGCCAAAAACAATGGCGGAGTTAAAACGCTGAGGAATGCTAATGCGTAAAGTAGACCCTTTGCTACCTGAGCGCAAAAAAACGCAGAGCACCGGTGACGCGTACAAGGAGGTGAAATTGTTCGCAATTAGCAACGATTGCTCGCGCATGAATATTTAAATTAACAGTTATGCGGTCACAGGTGCTTGTGTGTGTGTAATGGAGGAGTAGGGATATGAAACGCAAGGTTAAGTGGTTCGGTGTTGCGTTCAAAGAATGTCCAATCAATTGTTCTTTTTTATCCGTTTTGAAGTGAGCCAGTATCATCACATTCATGTATTTGGCCTCCAGAAAACAGCAGCGGCGAGTGTGGGGGAGGGGTAAACAAACTCTGTACACACACACACACACACACACACACTGGCCTCTCCGTAGCGGACCGACAAGTGCACAACTTTGTCACACTGATTCGCCTATTAAATGACGCGCCGCAGCCGCAAAAAACTCGCCGACTTTCCTACCACGGCGACCGTAAACGCAGCCCGCTGACCGCCAGAGACGACACACAGCAGGGAACCCCAACAACAATCCCCATGACACTTAAATGTACCATCGCTTTTGCTGCTTTCTATCTCCCGACTACCGCAATCTCCGAGCGGAGCTGAGCCGTGAGAGGGAGAGGAGAGGAGAGGAGAGAGGGGATGAGAGGGAAAAGTGACATATACTTCACCGGTGAGAATCTTCTTCCTGATATCAATTGCATCGGACATTTTCGGCGACGCGACTCGGCGGCCAGCGGTGTCACAGCCGCGAAGTGGCGGACTTTAAAAGCAACAAAGAAGACAGCCGGGTCTCCGGTTCTCCCTCCATGGCTGTCTCTCACTGTCTGTCTGTCTGTGTGCGGACTGAAGCCAAGGCTTCACGGCGAGAGGATGCACAGCGCCGCGCCCGTTCACTACCCACCATTACCACTGTTTACTCCAGGTACATGTGTGCCAGTGCCACAGAGTGATTATTAATACACTGGAAAAAGAGGTCACTGTGTCCTGACATACTATTTGATATGCTCCTTTTAATCAATAATTTAGCATTGAGCTCCTGAATATTAGAGCTGAAACAATGACGAATAATGAATTAAAGTAATGAATGAACATTTTCTGGTTTCTTTGCTTTTTGGGGGGTTTTGTGTACAAAACTAAATTGTTTTCCAAGTTTTAAAAACATTTGACATGTTATGGACCAAATAATCTGCAGATTATTTGATTATGAGAACAACACTTAGTTGCAGCCCTATACTAAATATAAGTGCAAGAAATGGTCAATTTTTAGATCTCAAAATAAAAACAATCATCAAAATAATATTCATTATATACTAGGTGTTACTTACGTTTACTTAAAACACAACACATAAGTACTGTAAATGGGTTTTTCCACCCTTAAAGACATACAAAACCACAATTAACTCAGAAGAGAAAAAAATATTTTCATTATCTGATATTATTTGTGATTATTCAGCAACTGATATAAATAGCCTTTCATTATTGTAACATTTTAAGACACATTGCTCAGTCCTATCTAACCCTTTACACATATAACATATTGTGCTATATTTGGATGTCACATAATACACTTAAATGTCTTCTTAGGCTATGACTCTTCCATCTACTATGTAGATTTATATGACAAAACCTGTGGAGCAGAGGTAAAGTCCAATCACACATTTCCCATAATTCAGTTCAGCAGCATCTTTCATTGGATTTCTCTTGACTTGAGAATTTTCCATGTCTTTCAAAGGAAAATTAGATCATAAATGTATGGTTTTCATCATAGAAGGTATGAGTACATAACACTATGACATTAGGACTATGATCACTGCGATGTGATTGTGCTCTACTTGCAAAACTTTTCACAGTTTTCACTGTGTAAACTGACTATTTCCATTTCTATTTAACAGATGAGTATTTTATAAGGAAGGCATGTTGGCCAGTTTATTAAATAAGCTTTGTTAAATAAACAGAATTCCACACCAGTAAAAAGCTGCTTTGGTGTATGTGTCAGTGAATTCTTGATATATTTCAACATTTAAATGTGTTGCTAATGCCATTTTTTTCAGTTTTAGATCATCTAAGATCTTATTACCCCCATATTTTTGAGACATTTCAATTAATCACAGAATGTGCACATTTCCCATTCGAGTGTCGCAACACTACTTGTAGGCAGAAAGTGTTTATGGAGCAGGTTCGACAACAAAGGCTGTTATGTTTTCATTCCAAACAGACCACATTGAATGACTTCAATGGTGATTTTACACATGGTGGCAGTGCTTTGATCAGATGAATCAGATTAGCATTGCACAGGTTCTTCTCTTCCTGGTAGATGGTGCATTCAAGAGGCTTTTGTCATAACATGTGGCACCAGTAAGTCTCACCCTAAAAGCTCACAAAAGAATGGAATACAAGTGATACACTTAGGGGGAACTTTCCCAGAACTTACTATATTATACTAACAACACACAATGGAAAGTGGGACATCTGCAACTCAGCTTAACATACACATTTATACCAAGGCAATAGACTAAGACTAAGCTATGTTTTGGTGCGTTTATGAATAAAACCATACTTAGCAGTGAAACACCCCCGCTGTATCAACACCACAAGGCATAAAACGTAAAAAAATGCCAATTTGCAAAATTAGAAAGAGCAATAAATCCACAACCAGCACTGAGGCTGTGAAGGAAGATATTTATTACAGCACTGTTTCAGTCGAGCTGGACATTTTACCAGCTCTTTTACACACACTTGACTGGGTCATTACTTTATGAGTTTGCAGTACAAAGACTAAAATGAGACCAAATGCGGCAGCAGTAATGACTGTTTCTGTGCTTTCATACCACGCAATTGCTGAGCAGGGATGTGATTTGACTGAGTCTGAGAAGATGAAAGGCATAAAATGCATATTATGATTATGTAATTACACTAAGCCATTTCAGAATGAAAAAAATGGAGACATATTTCACACTACAGCTCACCACATCACCTGAATCTCACACTCTCACATCAAGATGTTTAGGTGTGAACTATACAGAGTGTTTACAATATTCATGCCAGCAACATTAAAGATGAAAAAGACAGAGCCACATTCCAGCATCCTCAGGGCGAATATTGATTTTGTGCCACAGCAGTGTAAACATCCTAATACTCAAATACACTTTCATAGTGTCAGTTATTTTCTCCACATATTTTGTGGTTGTTTATTTGTTGTTGCTATTTCCAGTAGGAGTTTGGTTTTACTTCCAACGCTTAAGTCAAAAGGTCTAAAATTTCTTCCAAGTCTTTCAGAAACTAACCAAACAACATGTCACATCAAAGCCTTGTATATTTCTTGATAGTGTTTTTTAATCACTTTGAAAGAAACTGAATTTGATTGTCATTTTCTCAGAAGTACTTTTTTTGGTTTGTCTTTTATGATTGTCAAAGGATTATGTTGGTGTATTGGACCAGACAAAATCACCTTGAAGACAGCCGTTGCTGTGAAAACAGGCTGTGACAGACAGTTTCTACTGCTTCTTGACACTTAACTGAAAATCAACTGAAACCTCTGATCAGGAAAACAATCCATTGATTAAAGGTGTAGTAAGTAGGATCACTAAAAAATAAAATCCGACAATTATTATTATTATTATTATTGAGTCTCATTCCCAGCTCAGTAAATACAAAGAGTTTGTGATGGAAGTTCTGTCCTGAACTCTCCATCTCTGAAACTCTCCACTGATTTATAACGTATGTTTTATTGCTTTTATCTCTCTTTAAGAGCTGGGGGACCAGTCCTTCTTAATCGAACCCTACTTTGTTTGTTCGGAAAGTCCGTTTTTTTCGGGGAGGTTTGAATTCGTAAATGAACCTTTATACACATCAAAGAAGTGAGCTCTGGTCCGATTAAAATCGTAGGTCATATGCAGAAAGCCGACTACAACACAGGGCATTGTGGGTAAACACAACCAAAACATACACGCGTGTAGAACGTGAAGTAAGAACGAGGTAAAAGCTCTGATAGAAACATGGTCAGATGAAAATATATCACAACGGCTCGTAAGCATTAACCAATAGATGAGCGAGTTTTCTTATTCAGTGTTTGTCTCATCTCCTCCCTCAGTAATTCTTGATACAGCCCCGCCGCAGTCGAGGATGGGAATACGTTATTGAAAAGGTTCCCTGTAACTGTAAATCTTTTGCACTAATTTATTTATACACTACCTCAGTGCCGTCATCTTTTTTTTTGTTGTATTCTGTTTTTCAAATTTAATAAGCTAAATTTTGTTCTTATTCTATTCATTTTAATCTTTCATAGCCACACACAGCACCTTACCCCCAGAGGTTTAATTTGAATTGAAGTTTAAATTGTGTGTTTTTAATGTTTGGGCTGACCAGGTTTTAGAGAGAATGCAAATTCATTCCCACCTCATGTCCTAATGTGTCTTCTTGAATCGTACAGAGTGTAGCGGACTATTAGGTCTGAAAACGACCTAAGGATCTTGTCTGTCTTGAGTTCCATATATGCATACTCAAACTTACATTTCATTTAGTTGAGGGGATTTCTCTCCGTGAGTTTGCCATCATTGGTATTTCCAATGTGTCTTCTTCATTCACTGAGGTGGGTGCTTGCATTCGCCGGTTTAAGACCCGTGCAGAGCACCGTGGAAATGTTCTGACCGGGTCGCAAACCCGATTCTTCTTGCTGCAACCACTACACCAACTGTGTGACCCACTTTCCAATCCAGAAGGTGGAAATTCAAAGTGTATTATTCATTAGGAAAGCACTGGAGGAAGATGCTGAACATTGTCCACAATCCTCTGCCTATTTGTAATTGTTGTGCTGTTACAAATAGTTTATATAATCATGACGAGGAAAATTGCTATTTTTCAAAGCACAGCCTCTATTTGTTAATGACATAAGACAAACATGTTTTTACCTTGAGTGTGATTGTCCTCCTCATGCACCCTCCTGCTGTAAGTCCATTTATTGTAGTTTCCATTTTGCAGTCATTAAAAACATTGGTCTGCAGGATAGATAATGTCCCTGTCATGTCCATGAAATGGAAGTTCCTGTGGCACCATGATAGACCACCAGTGCTCTCCATTTGTTCCTGGAAAGAGGGAAACATTTGTTATGTTTATTTTAAAAACAGCGGGAAAAGCTTTCACTGCCGTGTGGTTTTATGTTCTGCTCAGTGTGACAAATATTTTCCTCTAAATTGTTCAATTAAAGCAACATTTCAAAGCTTTATTTATAATATGTGGTGAAAGTATTATAAGTGTGGTACCAGGGGCTAAGTGGCTTTCAGTACATTATTGAATGAAGTGCTCGAAATTTACTCTCACTATTTCAGCGTCTGCATGTGACGATGTCGCTGTTCAAGACGCACTTAAATCGAAAATGGAATCAAAGCTGGAGCAGGATCAAGATAAGAGAATATGTTCTGTTTGACGACAAGTACAAGGACTTATCACTGCAGAGGAGGACTCCTTCAAACCAATGGTTTTATTCTTTATCTGATGACAAATAACACAAGAAGTTCCATTGTTTGCAGTTTACAGCCTTGACAGAATAATGTATTAACTGGCAGGTGTCTCAGCACTTTAATGAAGCAGGAGCATGAACAATGGTGAGGCTGTTCAAAGAGCTGGATGATTGACATTGGATTAACAGCAAAAAATATTGTTCCTATGCAAAAACCTATGGAAATGTCAGCAGACCAGTAGAGTCATGAAACATAAATGCTGGAGCCTAACTGAATAATCGGTTGGCCAATATGAGCCTTTCACAGATATATTAATATTGATAGTTATGCTTGCAGGTACGAAAATATTTTCTGAGTAAACCAAGAAACAAGAAAACTGTGTGATTTTCTAGATTCTACATGAAAAAAATTATTTGGTTGTATTTATTTGTTCTATTTTTTATTTAGATAAAATATCAAGCCTGAGTTATACTTATTACCAACAGCAAAGAGGTTATTTTCAGCCATGTTTGTATGTCTGTTATTGAGCAGTATAACTTAAAAAGTAAAGGACAAATTTGGATGAAATCTGTTGCCGACGTAGGTTTTGGTTCAAGGAGGGTTAAGGTAATTGTGTTCTCGTTTCAAAACTGGGGCCAAGGCAAGGTACCGAGCCCCCATTGCTCCCTGGGCACGGTTGTTTGCTTCCCACACCTGGTTTGTGTGTTCTCTACTGAAGCATAATCAGGATGGTAACCTGCATTCTCTGGTTGCCTTCTCTTCTTTAGGAGCTATCTGTAGGCAACTGGACTTGCTTGAGTAAAGCAGAAGAGGTTTCACCTCTCATGGTTTCATCTCTGATGGGTTAACATAGATGGCTTTTTTCAGTCCTCTGTCTGGGAAGACTGATGGTTCCAAAACATCATCAACACACAAAGCACACAGAACAAGGAAACAGAATTCCAACACCTCAGCTCAGGTGAAACAACTTATAACCGGGGTTAGGGCTAAAAAAAACACATGCTGTGTCGTGTTCGAGTGTGTCGTTCCTTTGTCGTTGCACTGGTATGACATCACACTGCATATCTCGCTGAAGCAGCCATCGTGCACAGCCCACACCTCCCCTACCAAGTAAAGGTACTGTTCTCAACCAAATGCAAGACTGACCCAGGGCTGTACCATTCCCAACCTAACTCTACCAAATCGTATAAAACAATAAAAGCTGAAACACTTGATGTTAATCTTTTCTCTAACACTGTGAAATTGAACATTATAATTCAAATGTATTGTTGGACCTTTTACCCAATATATCAATATCAAGATAACATACAGTATATTAACATTGGCATCCACCTTCATAAATAACAACATTTACATGTATTTTTAGGTTTCAGTAGGTTGAAGAATGGGCAATGCAAGAGCAGGGAGACCTGTGACCAGAAGGTTAGAAAGTTAAATCTATTGAACAGCCAGTGAGGGAAGCGAATGAAAAATATCCACCTCTTCCTCAGTGACTACAAACAACAAGCCCTGGAGCGAGTGGCCCAGTGGAGCTGCTCAGCAGACAGAGGAACAATGGAAGACATTTCCCTGCTCAGCTCTGCACTGTAACCATATGAACCAGAAGTTATTTATGAAATACGTTGTGCGTTTATGCATTTATCCTTTTTCCTGTAACACAGCAGCTAATCTAAAAGTTTCACATTTTGTTGTTCATTTCTGTGTTGTTTTTTCCTTTAAATAAATGAATGACACAGAATTCACTATTTTGTTTGTTCTTGAGTGAAATTTTGGCTGAAGAAACATTCATTCAAAAGCACAGACGATTTCAAAGCATTCAGACGTTTCTATAAAATTGTCCAAAATCTTGAGTGCCCCCATTGTAGTTAAGTGTTAACAGTGGACAACTTCATGTTTCCAACGTTTGGTCCTTTCAGTCGTCCTTTGTTCCACCTGTCAGTGTGGATTTAAATTCCCCTTGTAGGCCTGGACTGAAATAGGCTTATCTCTGCTGAAGACTCTGTGATGAACAAAAGCCCATTAAGACTTTTAAATGAATGCTCCCATTCTGACACCACACAATACAGATTTCTCTTTTCTCAAATTGGCAGTGTTCACTGAAAAAAAGTTCAGCGGAGCGACAGAAAACAAGACATCTTAGAAAGCCCTAAAACTAGAAAGAGAAAACCTACACGGGGCTGACTGGCTAAAATCGCGACAATTTGAAACCACTGATGTGATTAACCAAGTTATTTAACGACAACAATTTTACATACACGTGTGACAGGAATATTAAAGCCACCGAATGTTTGTTTTGAATTCTAAAAATCATCCAAAGAGTAATTTGAAAAGACTGTTGGAGAATGTAGTCTGGAGTCCTGCTGTTGTTCTTTGTCCTGCCTGAATATATCATGACTAACAAGCCTTGGAGTGGATTAGGCACAGAGGATTGAGCAATTTGCAGATTTTAGTTTATTTTTGCAGGATTATTCCTTTGCAGCATATTCTGCATGAAAGGGAAAAATCATATTCGGGCCCATATTTCCTACGGCGACACAATACCACACAGACACCCGTAAACGCGTACCAAATGGCGAAAGTACATTGTCAGACATCTGCCGGTTTCACAACATTCGGATTAATTTAAGCATTCGGTCTACTGGGGGTCTTCGGTCATCTGGTCATGGGATGAGCATTCACTGGTCAGATCAAATGATATGCTTTGGTTTTGACGGCAGGGAGGACACAACGCCGGGATATGGCATTGATATGAAAAACGATTGGGGACATAATAGGACGATAAACAACACAAAATGGAAGCTACTGCTAATCGCAGTTCCCGTCCTCGGAGATTCAAAAGCAGACGTACCTGCTTGTTCACCTCGCTGTGTTCTTCTCGGTTTTGTTGTGCTGGATCGCAGACAGCTCCCGCCGCTTTTCTATGGATCGTCTGTAGTCCTTCGCAGTCTGCAGTCAAGAGTGCCGCCATCTTTAATCACAACAAAGTCCATCTGTCGATGGTTCTTCCCTTTCTGCCCTCTCTTTTTCTCTTCCAGCCCCTCTCTGTGTTTGTTGTGGGGGGTTCTTATTTCCCATCCAACATCAAAAAAGCACCATATCGACAGGCTCATGGGCCGCCCAGTAGGGGGGCAGCTTGAACAAGCTGCATTGGCTGTTGTCCTTTTCCAAGCCGGAGCTTAACTGACCAAATTTGTTTCTCTCAGAGATATGGAGAGCACACAAAAAACAAAAACTAATAATAATTTTTAGCTCTCAGGCCTTTGATTTCAACAAGCCAAGGCTTCAAAGCTCCACCATGAATCTTTTCCATTCATTAATGGATCTCTGCTTGATTTACACCACTACTTTCAATTTTTTTCACAATACATTCTAAAAACTTTGAAGAATCATCTTTGACGTTTTGAATTTCCAGCTGTATCTCGAAAAAAAGATGAGCTGCATTTCTTTGATCTTACCAAATGAAACTAATTTCCACTTGAGCGGCGTCCGACTACGTTTACAAACTACAAGCAGACTCTGCTTTCATCCAACTGATGCATTTCATGTAAAGTGACACTTCCTTTTCTGTTGCTTCTGGTCCCCTTTTTGGCTATTCAACACGCCGAATGCAAAGGGCGTTTCTTGTTTACTGTCACTGTTTTGTTCCGCCAAACTCTGTCGGCGAACAATAAGACGGGTCGCCTTTCAAAATGGCAGATGCTCCGATCCTCACCTTCCTCTCCTGCTGTGTGGCTCCTCGGATCTCGTCTTCTGTGGTCCACCATGCCTGGATGCAGTCAGTCCCCCCCCCCTGCCTGCCACTCTGCTATACTTTTCCACACTCATGAACCTGTTTCTGATTCTTGCTAGTCGAGCGCTGAATGATGAGCATCTTTACTTTATATTGCAGCTTCAGCCATGCGACCCTATTGGAGGAACCAGGGACCAGATGATTGTCTGCACAGTCGTGTCGTAGCTATGGCAACAAACCCAACAGGCATGAGTGATATGCACCCGTGTTACACACAGAGCAGCTGAGCATACTGTGTTGTGTTCAACGAACATTATACTCTTTTTCTACGAACTACATCACAAAATGACGATTAACTTAAACTTTGTACATCCACCTATTGTATGAAGTTGTGAAAACAGTCCAGTAAATGTAAAGAATGGAGGAGAGAGATGGATGAAAAGACATTTTAGAGTAAAGGGGGAGAGATGATATTGCTTTTGTTGTGCAGCCTCATCAGCTGCTTACCTTTCAACTGGATTTCACACTCGCGTGTCCGTGTTGTGGCCAGGGTCAGATCCAGCACACCCTGATCACAATGACTCAATTCTCTCCTCACACTGCACCAGCAGAGTCCGGCTCTGTCGGCTGCCACTTGCATTTGCCCAGACTGTGATTCATTCAGGCACATTTTAGACCCAGACATTTACGTGGTTGATCTGTGGAATAAAAGAAGTTTCGGTGAATTTTTTGGGAAATTACAAATGCTGCAGAAGAGATAAGAAGATAACTAGCAAGACGCTTAAGAGATTATCTCCTCAAATGTTTGAGTAAGTGTTTAGTTAAAGCTGCAGAGTGACAATTTCGTTGTTGATGTAATTATTCTGTCTCTGTTTGGCCTTTCTGAAAAGACTTAATGTAACATTATTTGTATGCTGTGTCAGGCAACACCATCAGACCTGACTGTGGGAGTGTTTGTGTGTATACAGCAGCAGCAGAAGGGTGCGTTTTTTCCGTCCTCATACAATGCTGTCTTCAATACGCCAGGCCAAACATCGATATTTTAACTAATAAACTAAGGTGCTCTAAAGTAAAGTCTCTGCCAGGTGTCACTACTTGATGTCTCCTCGCGGTGGCGCTGCTCAAATGAATGAGGGAAACTTGGGGAGAGGTTACCTGGCTGAAGAAGAGGGAGTTTACGACAAGATAATGGCAGCGAAAACTGCTGATAGTTTCTTATTGCTTAGTGATGGCACTGTTTTTTTCAGTTTTCTTAATTTAGTACCTTTTGATGGAGGTTACCGGCAGTCCAGTTATCGGGTTTTGTTTATTTCATATATGTATTCTTTTAGGGACATTCTGGGTCCGACAGCCCATTGCTGGGTTGGTCCAGACGCTACACACCTTTTTGTTCCTTTTTGCCAGGATCACCAACCTTTTTACTTTTGTCTACTTTGTTTTTGAATAATTAATAAAGTTAATAAAATTAAATAGAATTGGTTTAAACTTGTGGCGTCCTTATATTATATATAAGATGAATAAACAGAGAAATCCTGCCCTTGTTGAAGTTTTGTTTTCTTCAGGTAGACGGATATCGTGATGTATCGCCATATCACAAAATCATTGCATCGTGAAATTATTGGTATCATGGACCATGTATAGTATCGCGAGGTGCCCTGTGATTCCCACCCTTATTTGCTAGAATACAACAGTGCAAGATTTTCTAGGCCAGTTATCAGAATTCAGAGTCTCACTCCTGTTTGCATAACAAAACAAGTGTACAGGACAAGTACAGAAGAGGAAGAAGGCAGGAGTGTTCCTGCACAAACACAAGCAACACAAGATGATTTTTCAAAAACAATAAATAATTAAGTAGAACGCTACAGTGAGTCCAGTCCTTCTGTGTGGGAGTGAGCAGGTTTGTGTTCTCCACATGAGCAGAAACACCACAGAGCCATGTGATCTCAGACTGACTGACACCTGTCATATTATCTCTCAGGTGTTCATCTTGGTGGAAAATCAAACTTGCTTTTGAGCTTCACCTTAGCTGCATGAAAAGTATAATGCCAAATAACAAAGGGGGAAAACACACATTCACGGTTTGTAGTGAATCATTTTTTAAAAGAAAAGATAAACAATGCAATTTTGAACACCCCCAAATTTTTCAAAATGCAATTAAAATAGTAATTGCATTAGTAAAATTAAAAGATTTTTGCAGTTAAATAAGTCTAACCCTAACCCAGTCTCATATTTCACATTTCAGGGATTTATCTTTACATTTTATATTAAATCAATGTTGAATTTGTAAATTCATTTTGTTGCAATTAGTAATTCTCAATGACAGGTATTTTGGTAGTGGATTTTTTAATACTCTCTAATACGAGTATCAGCATCTAACCCCCAAAAAAACTATATGACTGTGGCTGTGATATTATAATTTTAACTTACGGTTTGCTTTGGTCTTCTCGAGTAAGACTGGACTCTGAGCGCTGCCACATATCAAGGGGTCTCTAAATCAAATCTGCCTCGCTCCTTTTTCAAGAGAAGCTCATCGTTTGTTGTGCGTGTCTGTGCAGGTCAAGGTGAGCACTTCTCCACATCTGTGATTTCCACCACTAACTCACTCCCAATGGAAATGAGTCTTATTCATTTTTCAGACAGCCTCTGGTATATCTGATCCAGAAAAGAAAGAGAGGGAGGAAAAAAATAAAGCCCCTCAGGCAGTCGGTCCTGTTTGATGTTCTGAAAAGAAAGACAGTGAAAAGCTGGAGTCTGGCTTCATGCATATTGTATAAAGAGAGAAGAAGAATTACAGGCAGGAGTCTCAGTCTGTCCACTTCTGATGTGGAACAACATCTCAGCACCAGTTTGTCATTAAATTCAGTTTACATATTCATGGTTTCAAAATTCCTTATTACAGGTGACTACATTTATATGGACAATGAATGAGGTCTTATTCCGATTACAGAATTGATTTTATTCATGTATGTGTTATTGTGATTAGCAGTGAACTCACTGCTGTGGAAAATATAATAATAGGGCAGGTGGTTTCCTTTTAATATTAATTGAAATTTTGGTGGAATAGTTGTCAATTGTGCAATTTCAGAGGGCCTTTATTTTGAAATACCACATCAGAATGGCCTGATATTTTGTGAGAGCGACCCTGAAGTGTGAAGTGGTCTACTCTTGCTTGAATAAAACTTGCTTGTGGAAACGTCAGATGTTGTTTTTAGTTCAGCATAGTTACGTAAATAACAGACACAGTATAATGTTATAAATGAGAAAGAAATACGGGGAAAAATACATAAGAAAGATTTAAAGGTGTAATATTGATCCTTATTGAGATAAAACATTTCAGTTAAGTTGTTAAATTCTTCTTTAATAATTTCATCATCTCCCTAACCCAAGTGGAAAAGGCCCTGGTATACTTCCACGTACAGGTCACGTTGGTCATGTCACACGCTGCATCCATCCACCTCCATCCAACAAACTATTCTCAAAAGTATTGTTACTGCAATATCATGATGGAATATTTTATCCAAGTAATTGGATGCTTATATCACACAACCTTGTTGCTTTCCCCCCACAAAAATAAATAAATCATGCAATTGAGTTGGGCATACACAAAACCCGGAACCTTTTTGTTCTTAAATAAACTTTGCAACCTTTAAAATTGAAAATGAAAATAATCACTTAAAAATTTACCGGACCAAAACCTGAGCCCATTTAGATTAATCAGTGATTTTATAGGTGTCCCTCTGGTTTGCTTTTTTGGAAGCACAGACTTCTAATAGGAGATCAAGGCCATGGTGGCCCTTGATTCCAAAGTAGATTTTTAACCTTTTTAAGCACAACAGAAACACACCACATCTCAAATGTTACCAACCGTACTTATTGCACAGTGGTAGTCCTCAGTTGGTCCCATTTGGGACAGCTCAAAGGCAACCCAAATGTTACAAAGTGAAACACCACAGTCAAACCCCAAACCTTGGCAGTTGTTGTTTTGTTTTGGCTTTTTTGGAGGTTTAGGGTAAAACCCGTTTGAACCTTTACAACAGCATATTTCCCACAATCCACAGCGTACCACAGGCAACCACCCGAACCCTGAGCCTGTTGAACCTTCACTTAAATACTTTCATGTGACAGCTTGAGGAGTCATGTGATTTGTCATTTTTACCCTCAAACTCATATAACACCACTTAAGGTGTAAAAATGTCCCCCTTGTGTTTAAACCTTATGACATGTTTTGTGACTGTAGCGATTTTTATACACTTAAACAAACCTACAACTGGGTTTCTGTTGTACTTACAACAGAAAACCACATCCAGTCCAATCTGTCCATGGAATCCGGTCCGGGATTTGCATCAGGTTTGTAGCGAGTGAAGCCTGTTCCACAAACAAATGACAACAAATGAGAGCAGAAAATACCCAGTAAAACCAGCAAATGTGAGCGCTAAGCTGGCAACTGTTGTTAGTAGTGAAACACATAAAGTAGAAAAACAAAGAATTGAAAGTAGAACTTACGTTTGCGGTGAAATCTCGCGCTTCTCTCTCCTCTGCTGCACTCACTGACGAAAGACAACACGGAAGTAGTGGCTTTAGTAAGGAAGTTTTATTTTGCCGCGGATGGCATCAACCAATCAGAAAGTGGGGGTGTGAACTTTGTGCGGGCGGGGCTTGTAATTGATAGAAAAGGTGGGCTGTAGCCTTTTTTTTTTTCTTAACTTTATTTCAAACACTCCAGAAACATTGGCAAAGGAAGAAAATCACTTACAGTGCAAACGTAGAAAATTAACATAAATAAACAAATAAAGCCAAGTTTAAGTTGGAGAAAACATTAATGTTAATAACCATACATGAGTTCATGTCTTTACAAAGCTCATGCGTGAATTCACTGGACCGAAATAAATCAATGCGAGAGTTTAGGGATTTCACGTCTTCATATTAATAATTATTATGTATATACAGCTTTATAAGTTACTCATTGGCACGTCACAAATCTGTGAACACAAACCTGACTATCGGAATGGTAGATTACAGCCCCTCCTTGTGGCCAAACTATAACAACACATCTACCGGCATTGTAGTAGAACTCAACAGGGTTCTATTCTTCACAATCTACATGAAAATGGTGGAATCGGAAGACCTACTAAAAGCGCCAGTGCTTGGGAGTTGGCGCAGGCGCGGTGGCCAAGTGGTAAGGCGTCGGTCTCGTAAACCGAAGATCGCGGGTTCGATCCCCGTCCGTGCCTTTTGTTAACAGATCCTGTTCTCTGTATGTATATCACATAAATCGAACACTCAATTGTTAGAAAATGTAGATCACGTCTTCAATCATTAACACCTAATACAGAATAAAGTCTAGTAATCTGATTAATGGTGTTTATCACTATTTTAGGCAGTGACACACTCAACACCTCATCCCTCTGGCGTTTGCACTCACTTGTTAATATTCTATGTGTAACATTAATGTAAAACAAAAAGATGATGTCATCAGGAGTCATTTTAAATAAACCAGAATAGGGGGTAGAAATGAGTAAGTAACGTGGCACAGCAGGGCAGTGACTGGACTATCAAGGGTGAATCAATACTTTTGTCTTTGATCATGTCTGTCTGTACTGTACACGTCATTTTCAGTCATAAGTCTTCCCGGAGAATGTTTTCCCACCATAATTATGCAAATCCAGCGCCCGTACAGTTTCCATGGCAACTTGCAGCATCATTCATATCCGGCTCGTGCTGCAGTGTAGCGTCATTACATACAAACTGAATGCGTGAATCATTCAACATTCGCTGCTGCTTTTGCAAAACCTTAGTCAGCAACATCCACAGAACATCAGTGGAGGACAATGTCCACCTCTTTAAGCACAATAATCATTAGTCATACAGTACAAGTGTCCACATTTTTCCACATTAGTAAAGGTGTAAGGTGAGCTGTTAATGTCAAGATTTGCATTCAGATTAACATTAATATTATGTTTGATACCAGCACTAAATAACGGCTTACATCAGGGTTCTCAAACCTGTGGCCGGACCCAAGTCCAAGTCAATGACCAGTCTTGTTTTTTTAATAATTTGATAATAATACACTAGGTTATGTTTATCACACAATTAAATTCAAAATTAAAGTATACATAAGTGTGTCTAGTGTTTTAATTACAATAGTCTACATGTTATTATTGATTATGCTTGTATTTCTGTCTGTTTTTGTCATTTACAGATAATTTTGTGTCATAAATATGTTCTTTTTTGTGAACTATTTACACTATATATATGTACACTTTTAAGCATAATGTCACTGTAGTGGAGATGACTGTGTCACATAAGATAGAAAAGTAATTATGAGTCGTCGTCTAAATAGTTGTCACTTTCACGCCTGCTTAAATCTATACATAGCGACAGCATACGTGTCTGCATTCCTTATGTTTTAATGGTCCTATGTTTTTCTATACTATATTGCTATATTCTATTTTAAATTACAGAATCCAAACTGGCTGAAATAATCTAAATAAGAGCTGTCCTTCAGATTATGAACCTGGACCATTTAATACTTCATGCTGGTCTCAGGAAAAACAGAATAAATCTTTAAAAAACTGCAGCCAAAAGACTAAAAATGTAAAAAAAAGATATCATTCACAGTATGTTTTACAGTTTTAAAAATAAGGATGTGAAAAAAATAGGTTACAACCACACGGTATTTACCACCAGACCTTCAACATTGTGTATTTATACCGCAAGCTCTTTTATTTTGAACATAATGAGGACACAGTAAAGTAGGAGGTAAAAAAGAAAAACAGTGTGAAACACGCAGTGCATTGGCAGCAGGTTCAGGTCTGCCGTGGGCTGCACATGCACTCGTTTCTTTTGTGTGGGCAGCAGTGGGCTGAAGATTCTTTACACATTATGTGGAAGGAATTGTAACCTCGACCCATATTTATTGCTTATTATTCAGAAATTAGTCTGCAATTTAAAAAAAATATATAGCACATTTAATCATTCATGTTCTGCCAAGACTTAATTTGTGTGTCTCCCGGCTCCAAAACAGTTGATAAAACAATGCAGTCAGTGTGGAACAGGTTCTGTCAGCTCCAAACGGCGGCAGAGATCAAAGACTGCGCTCAGTCACCATGACAACCACACTGTCACGTATATGTAGGACAGGCAACCGGAGGACTTTCTCAAAATGCAGGACGTCTTCAAGAGGGAAAGCCATGCAGTTGACAGTAATACCAGTATTTCTGCTGCCACCCATGAAGGCAAAACTGATTTATTCATACTGGTTGAGGTAAGATGCAGAGAAAGGCCTTATGTTTATGTCTGTCCTCACTAGAGAGAGGGTGGGGCTAAGGTTAGGGTTTGGTTAAGTGTAAAAAAATATTTCTTTGTGGCATACAAACCTATTTTTGTGGCAACATTTTGACCTTGTGGGGACATTTTCTCTGTGCTCCACAACTTTAAAGGTTTTTTTTCAGGGTTAAGAGCTGGTTTTAGGGTTAAGCTCTTAGTTGTGATGGTTAAGGTAAGGGGCTCGGCGCAGGGGTCTCAAACTCAAATGGACTGCGGGATGTTTTGGCAACTTTTTGGGAAAAAGCAACATGAGCTTTTAAACAATGTGAACAATTGTGACAATATTTCACTGAATTTAAAATGTAAGTCTTTGTTTTGCTATGGAAAGATATGTAGAATAAATAATAAATAATAATACAAAAAAGATTCCATACAGAAATAACTTGATATGAAGCGGCGGGCCACATGACATCGATTGGAGGGCTGCATGTGGGCCGCGGGTTTGAGACCTCTGGGTTATGGAATGCATTATTAACGTCAATAAATGCAGATTTAAGCGTCATATTAACGCAAACCATATTAAAAAAGAATGATTTTAATTCCTTTTAACTTTAACTTTGTTTGTGTTACTCTGTAAAAAATTTTTATATCTACATACTATTTTATTTTATTTTATTCTATTTAAATGCACTAAAGAAGTTGAGACCTGGTTAGCAGGTTTAGGCATTCACTTAAGGTAAGGGTAAGGAATGCATTATGTGTACGAGTGTCCTAAGTAAATATGTAAGTCTCTTTGTGAGGACATTTTTTAGGTTTAGGTTAAGGGTTGTAAAGGCATTGGGACATAGACATCAAACAATGTGAAAAACGTCTGCAAAAACAAGTCACACAAGCACTAAAATGTACTTAATATGGTAATAAAGTTAGTAAAGGTTAGGTGAGATGAGAATATACATAGGACAGGTGATGTGACTACAAAAACAGAAGAAACAAATGTTTTTTTTTCCATGAACAACTTCCTTTGCAGAGGTCTGAGGCAAAGGACAAACCTACTAAATAAAGAATACATTGGACTTTAACTTTACTGTCGGCATGACTTCAGAGCTCATACGCAGTGAAGGCTGAAGTGTTTGTGGGTCATGACCCAGATACTTATTTCCAGTCCTGGGTTTTTTTGGACACGGCACTAAACAGCATCATCAACTCCTGCAGAGTGAACCAGCAGACGAGTGTAAACACATCTGTGAGGGCTTTTGTTTACTGTGATTATGGAGATAGTGTTTACTGGGTGTCAGAGAGGGAGGAAGTTAAGGTTGTTGTTTTTGTTTTTTTTTGACTTAACAGGAAACTGTAAGAGGTTGCCAAGCCAAAACCAAAAACCCCACTGTGGTCGACGAAAATAGAAGAGATTTAGTGCAAGTGGAAGTTTCAAAGCCCACAGCCAATAACTGGTGGCTCATTTCTTGCCACCAGTTATTGGCTGAAATCTGTTTTTCCTTTTCAGGAATCTAAATGAAAATGAAAATGTTTAGCGACAGTTCACTGGGAGTTGAGCCCGTGTCGTGTCAGTGTGGCGCCATCTACAGGGAATATTTAGAACTGACAAAGATGACACTTACACACAGTGTAAAGGTTGAGAAAGTCGAACGTGGACGTGAGAGGTTTCCTCACACCCTGGTGAAAATAACATTAGAGGTCACTTCATAGTTTTCCTCTGACTTACTCTGTAGACGCCAGTGGGGAAAGTTGGCTTTGGCGTGGGACCATGGTGCAACACTGGGGGAAACCTTAAAAGGAACAAAATATGTAATCTTAAAATCAGCATTTAACCCTCAATGCTCACGTGGCGCAGATCTGAGCCACAGGCGGCACACCCTTGGTAAATTGCTGCAGGAATAACACACAACTCTTTATAGGGACATCCTGAGATGTGTGTTTAGGCTTTACAAAATGAATTCTTTGCCTTGTTATGTGTAGTCAAAGTTTTGCGTATTTAATACTAAATAACGGGAGTTTTTAGACAGTTTTTCTTTTATTTTTGTTCGTAGAATCGAGCCAAGATTCCAAATTTCACAAATTCAATCCAATTTTAAAAAAGTCTAGAATAGGTTGGGCTGAAAGAAAGGATACAAGACGCTCTATGTTACACATTCTTAAAGCCTCTGTTTATGAGTAATGGAAAATGTATGTTCCATGTTCTCACTTTCTAAGGAAAGAAAGAAAACATTTCCCTCCACCCATGTGGTTAGTGTTTTAATAATTTGTTAGTTAGTTTGCGAGCAGGACTGTGCAAAATCCACAACACCGATTTCCACCGGTCTTGTAAGAGCCTGGGGAAAGTCTGTTAACAGTAGTTAAGAGTAGCTCGTAAAAGAGTTTGAGTTCATAGAATTAGACATATATATCACATTATAGGCTTGAAAGGTCCAGTGTATGAGAATGAGTGACATCAAATAGTGAAACTGCAGACTAGCAAATGCAAGTCTCCTCTGCTTACCCTTCCTCCCTTCCTCTGTGCGCCAGGAGGCCCAGGCCAGGAGTGCTGCCCACTGCTCCTGCGTGTGTGTTCACTACTGGTGTGTAAAGAAGAAGGGTTAAATACAGAGGTGCAGAGGAGTTTCCGTTAAGAGTAGCACCAAAATGACCAGCCCCAAACATGTGTTCGTTTTGGTACCCTTCCTTCCCTTGGAGTGATGGTCTCACTCCCTCGTGACCGGTGTTTCTTCAACACACCACAGTGTATTCTTAAACAAAGCTTGACATCTCGGGGATGCTTTTTTTTTTTGGTACTATTCTTAATATTTACAGTCAAACTCAGTCAGCTCAGTTTGTTTTGAAAATGAATGAAAGTTAAGTAGGTTAAGTAAAATAACCAGACCAGCAATGAGTATGGTCTCAATTTAGGTCGCACTGTTTTGTTACCTTTTGGGTGTAATGGACTATTCCCACCCTCCCTAGTGGATTCTGCTTTTCAGTTGAGGTTTAGGACGAGTAAGAGATCTCTTTTCAAAACAATAGCCTTATCTCTTTTGACAATACCCTGAAGAAATATGATACACCCAACTCACAATTTTTTGTATTATGGCGTGGGTTCCTCCCCCGTTTCTACCTTTAAAAGACTGGATTGAAGAAATGGGACACGACTGAATGTCATTTACACTATTTTTTTTGTTGTTGTTTTTTTTTTTACCAAGAACCATTTGAGAAAATGTTGAGCTCTCGAAGTAACACCATTATCACCAATGTGACCTCTTCCTCACGTATACTTCACACACTGGTGCAGTGAAATTCGATTGAAGTGGAGCAAAAGACAAGGCGATTCTAATTATTATCATTTGTTTTTCGCTTTGTAAGCACCCACGGCAAAATCCCTCAGCGCCACTCCGATCGCCACAGAGGAAGCGCGCGTTCCACTGGTGGTACACGCACCACAGTTTGAGAACCTTGGATCTGAAAGTGGACGTCTGGCCATCTGTAATTGAACAAATAGCTTAAATAACACACAAAGAAAATTCAAACAAGTTATTTTCTTCTTTACATAACAATAATAATACTTTATTAATCCCCGCAGGAAAATGGTGTGCATTACATTTGCTCTCAGTAATACAAAATAAGGAGAATAATAATACAATAAAAGGGCTCATTCCATTAGAATAAGGACATTATTTTTAATACTTTTACATCTATTGTATTCCCCTTTTGAGTAGATGGGTTTTAAAAGACTTGGTGTACATTTGTAACATTCTAAGACAAGAGGTCTCAAACTCAGGGCTCACAGGCTACAAGCGCCCCCGTCTCCGCGGTCGATTCCATGCCCTGACACTTTAACCCTTTAACACCGACGTTGGCACAAGCGCTTTTTACATATATTCCCAATATTGGAAGTTATTCTGGAAAAATGGGCAAAAAAAAAAGGCCAGACAGACATTTTGACGGTTAGGTGTTAAGGGTTTAATGCCAAGTTATAATTTTATTCTGAACCATCTGTCGTTCCACTTGAAAAGAAGCACTTTTATTTTGAAATTGCCGTGACATGAAAGTCATATCTGGGGTTTCTTTCCCCCTCTTGGCCCCCAGGTCATTTGAGTTTGAGACCCTCTTAGAATCTAAGATGTAGATGTGTCTTACACTGTAAATGTAAGCTGATTGATCACATACTGTTGCTTCAAAGTAGAAAAATATCAGTTAACAAATATAGATTTTCCTGTAAGACTTTGGCGAATGTGGCAAAATGTCACGAGCGCAGTCAGAGTCACATCGTGTTTCCATACATAACAGTGGAGTGTTGTGAGGAGCAGTTATCTGATCTTTCCCACGCTTTGGCAGAGAAATGCTAAAGTTACCTTCTCATTATGTGAGTCAACTGCAGCTGTAGTCCCTCATCACTTTTCGGGGGAGGCGGGTATCGTGTAGCGTTTTCCGAAATCACACATCCCGCTCTAAATGTCCTTTTTATTAAAACAATGTTCTCCTTAGTGGAATATTATATCAGTCTTAAAGAGTGTGTGTTTATTCCTCTCGCTGTTTCATCTTGGATTGACAAAAAAAGGCACATGCAGATGTTATCTCTGTAAAATATTGCACGTCGGCTTTGGCTCTTTGCAAAGCATATCTGGCCAAAAGGTGTTCTTCAAAATGTATGCAGCCCTTTTCAGGCATTTGGCAAAGTCTCTGTCACACTCGCACACCCGCTCGTCACACATGTCGTCCAAATCATCTGCAAAGGAGAAGAACACAGAGTACAGAGACTTGTGTCAGTGACAAAACTGGAACAATGATGTTCAGGAAATACTGGCTGAGGCACATCCTTGAGCTTGAATCAGCCAGAGATTTTGTTTTTTTCTCCACTGAAGTCTGAAGTGCTTCTTCTCTTCTCCTCTCTCTGTGATTTGGTGCTGTAGAACTAAAGTTTGTATTGATTTGATTTGAATTACACATTTTGTGATTTTCCCAAACTGTTGTGAGACCTTTATTTATGGTAAATACGTTTTTAACACTAACAAAGGCCTTTCTGCATGGAGTTTGCATGTTCTCCCCGTGTGTGAGAGGGTTCTCTCCGGGTTCTCCAGCTTCCTCCCACAGTCCAAAAACATGCAATGTGGGGATTAGGTAAATTTGACACTCTAAATCAGGGGTGTCAAACATACGGCCCGGGGGCCAGAACCGGCCTGCCAGAGGGTCCAATCCGGCCCACAGGATGAATTTGTTAAAATTTCACACTACAATTACAATCTAAACATTATGTCAAATGCAATATTTTTCACTTCCAGATACCTGTGACTAAATGTTTGTGCCTTTATAGATCCAGTGTGATGTGTAAATAGTAAATTTAGATATTGAAATTGCACTTATATTTCTCAAGAAATGTCATGTTTTGTAAAAATTAAGTTCTTGTTGGTCATAGGTTATTATGCTATTATTTCACTGGTCCGGCCCACTTGAGATCAAATTGTGCTGTATGTGGCCCCTGAACAGAAATGAGTTTGACACCCCTGCTCTAAATTGACCATAGGAGTGAGTGTGAGAGTGAATGGTTGTTTGTCTCTATCTGTGTGTGGCCCTGCGATGGATTGGCGAACTGTCCAGGGTGTACCCCGCCTATCGCTCGATGTAGCTGAGATTGGCACAGCACCCCCCGCGACCCTCTGGTGGACGATAAAGCGGTAGATGATGACTGACTGACTGACGTTTTCAACACTCAAACTCACAGTTCACAGGAATTCTGTCTATTGGCATGTTTCCACTGGCTCTACTCGCCTCAGCGCGGCTACGTTGTGTTTCCCCTATAGTACCAGGTACTTGTTCCAAGCGAGTTGGGGCGATACTATGCGTGACGTCGCCAGACTGCCGGCCACTGATTGGTCAGAGTGCCGACACAAGAATCAAGCCGAACAGTGCCGAACTGTAGATCAGTTAAAAAGACTTAACAATCCTAAAAAACGTGGGTTAATCTCCAACACTTACCAGGGAAATGTCTAAAATCACAATAATTAACAGAGGAGTCTGGTGTATGGAGGAAGTACTGAACAAATAGCTAACTAATTAACTGGTTCTAATGATTCAGTTACACTGTGTCACAGGTAAAACAAAGTCACAGCAGTTTCATGCAGTCGTGCAATGACGACTCCGCCCACGTTGAGCAGGTACTATTTTTGCAGTGGAAACGCAACCTAAACCATGCCTTGCCGTGCAGAGGCGAGCTGGGACCATAGGTAGAAAAGGGGCTCATGAGGTGTAACATTCGAGTAACTCGTAAAACTGAAAGGTTTGAGGTTTAAAAGCCAAGATAATTACGATAAAGCGGGATATGATAATGACGTGTGGTGCACGTAATCCACAGATAACTCAGAAGCAGAAAAGCAATTTCTTTTTTTACCTATGCAAGAAATGTCCGTCTGTATTTATCACACATGCACTAACAGATATCTCTGGAATCGTTTACTGACAGGCTTCAAACTTGTCAGGTGACTTGCAGTAAAAAGGGCACGGCCGTGTGCAGTGCCAACTCTGACGTTGTTTGGACAAGAATTGCCGGCGATATCGGTTGGTCTAGCATCTAGTTGTGTTGATTCACTGTGGTGTTAAGACGACTGGCAAACTTGGAATCAGTAGCTAGAAGAATAGCTAGAATCTATTTTTAAGAATATTCTAAGAAGAATATTCTAATCTTTAAGTCACCTGTAAGCATATACACTTTCTCGACGAGCAGGTTTCAACTGCAAATTATCGGCAGCAAAACAATTTGACCCTCTGTGTCACAAATATGTGTCATCATGTTGAGCTTTGTGAAGTTTTTCAGGCCGGTCAACTACAAACAACTCTACCTAATTGTACATTGGTTAAGTACTTGAGCACTTGGCCCCATAAAATATCAGTTGGAATGATTTATTTTGTTATATGGAGCAAAGAAACCAGACAATATTTCCATTTAAGAAGCAGAAAAATCTAAATCTGAATGCTTGTTTTAATTATTGAAAAAAATCCCCACAAAAACTGATTAATCGATTACCAAAATAGTTCACAATTCATTTAGTAAGCAATCATAAGTAACAATGCTTTATGATGTGTTTTTTTAAATAGCTATTATGATTTTTATTGGCACTGAAACAGTTACTCGATTAATCGATCACTAAATATTTTGATAATTGATTTGAAGCTTTTTTCATGACCAAAACAAGATATCTGATCTTTTTAGCGTTTTAAATGTGAACATTTTCTTTATTTCTTTTCGATGAAACGATTACTTGATTAATCGATTATTAAATTAATCGTTAGTTGCAGCTATACTTTTTATTGAATGTTGCATAAGCATAAAAAAGAAAAAGATGAAATACCACACTCCACTGCATTGTCCTCACAAGTCCATCGGTAACTTTTCGTTTTGGTTTCGCAGCCACGTTTTTCTGCGTCGCCGTAACAACAGTCATGCTTGAAGCAACACCTGAAAATTCCAGAAAAACAGTCAGCAGCAACACAATCAATGTTACATTTTGAAGGTGGGTGGGTACAGTGAGTGCACTGTGGTTTGAGTCACACCAGTGCTATTTTAAAGGCAGGGCAAGGTCGCCACCAGTTTCCTCAACAGATAGTTAGCAGTTCGTGTGGGGGGTTCAAGGTCTCGTGGCAAAAAGGGGGGAAAGAAAGACCTGGCAATTAGGACTTGGGTGTGGAATTTTTGGCCCTATTTTGAAGCAACCACTGGACTGAAGTGAGTCCGCTGGATGCCGTCTCTCTATCCCATGTGTGGTTGGTTTCGACTCATTAACCAAACGGAAACATGTGTGTGCAAACCAGGACGTCGGGAGACCGAGAGGAATCCAGGGGAAGGAAGTGATTTGAACGCCACCAAAACATGCCAAATTGCACCTTACGCACGACATAATGTAAAGGTGGACCATAAATAGAGCGTCAACTTGTTTACATTCTGGTTTCCATATGCTACCATCAGAGTTTCTTCAGATTAAATTGGATTTAGAGCCTATAATTAAACTTCAGAAAAGAGCAATAACACATTTAGGCATGTTAGCCCCCTCAAAAATTACCACAAATCCTCGCGTCCCCACGCAAGTGTCTCCCACGCAAATCGGGGAGTTCAGCAGTTCCCTGAGCTCACTATCTCCCTCACTCAACAGTCTTCACTTGTATTCATTAATGGCCCCAAGGCACAGAATAATAATGATAATAATAATGTATATGTGTTGTGGGTCAGTCTCTTGTGCCACGTATGATGTTTCGAGGTGATTGGTCAATGTATGGCGAAGTTCTACAGCACTTCCTGTTTCGTGGCAAAATGGTGGCTAAATTCAAAACAGCTGACTTCCTGTAGAAATTGTCAGGTTTCTTATGTTGGTACGCCACGCATGGACGAGTTCGCTCATTTACAAGAGGGTGCAAATCGCCATAATGGACGTCATCGCACAAATTCGCACCAGGAGCCATTTCGGCCCCTAGTGTTCGTGCTCAGGCCCTAATAAAGTTGGATACCTGGAATCCACTAATCAGTTTATCATATAGGATCTTTCATTTTGAATGTTCATGTTAAATTGTAAAAACTCTTTTGGGGTTCAAAAAATGTTGAAATGAAATGTAAAATAATTACAGCTAACAGTGAAAGTTAGTAGTTTCTTGTTTTTTTTACAGGATATAGGCAAAAATAAGCCACATTAATGGCATATTTGTGTTAAACGATCTTGCTTTACGTTTACTTTCTGTTTGAATGCATATACAAAATACAGACACTCCTTCAGATGAGTTGAAGATGCTGCTTTACCAGTCCGTCTTGTCTCTGGGCCAGCCCTGACCACCCACTCCACAGTAGCATCCGTACATCATATAACTCAAGGCAATTCTGCCCGTGTTGCACTTGATTGCCCCTGCGAGATCCAGCAAGCTTCTCCTCTCCCGCTGGGACCCGTGTGCTGCCACAGAGCCCACGGCGGCCACGGCGGCCACGGCCACTGCATCAAACAATAAACAGCAGAAGAGGAAGAACAAACTCAGTTCTCTCCTTAGAAACAAGTTTCTGTTTCAGTTGTTTTGCATTAACCTGACACTTATTTTCCCTCTCTTGCTGTCAAAAAGATGTATCACAAAGAGTGTTTTTCTGTGTCTTGCCGTTTCCTCTGCTGCATTTTAAGCTCCATATTTAACACCTAAAAGAGTCTAAAATTCAATGTTCGCTCACATATTACTATAATAATAATAATAATTATAATAATGATGTAACAGGAAATGACCTACTGCAAGTTGTATAAATCATTAAAAAGCAACTTTAAGCTGTCATGTCGAGATTACACTTGAAATTTCGAGTATAAACTTGAAATATAAATCAACATGTTGAGATTCAATGTTTGTTCACATATTATTATAATAACAGTGTAATAGCAAAGGACCTAATACTGCGAGTTGTATAAATCGTTAAAAAACAAATTTAAAGTGTGGAAACATGCAAAGCACAAACAGAAAAAAGTAATACAACAATATTAAATGAACCCAGCAACAGTATATACACACCAAAACAAATCCATCAAACAATCTCTCTGACACCCATACGTGCACTTTAATTGTAAATAAAACAACACCATCAGCCTTTAAATGATGAGAAACAAGACAGTGATAGACAAAACAACATGAACCAACATGCACTTCACAGTCTTCACAGGCTTCACAGTCTCCCTTCATTGTTCCCTCTGTGAGTCTGTGTAAATAAAAGACTTTACCTGAGAGCAGGAGGACAATCCGGTAAAACGCAGACATGGCATGCAACAGGCAGCTCGCTCAGCTCCACGGCAAGTGTAAGCTCACTTCCACTCCACTGAGAAGGGCGTTGAGTGAGAAGCCTTTTTTAGACACCGTCTCAATAATCTCCTGAACATCACTATTGGCCAGAGGCTAAGCCACTGTTTGTGGGAATCAACGCCCCCTACAGGGAACAGCCGAGAGTTTAAAAAAAAAAAATAAATAAATAAAAAGCTCATTCAGTAAGAAATTCCTCACCTGTATTATTATCTTGTTGTGTTTGCTCTGTCTTCTTAAAGTCTTTGACAGTGGGATTATGGAAGGTTTATTGTATCTTTTTGTGTTTCTCATGTCCTCTTAAAATCACTGACAGTGGGATTATGGAAGGTTTAGTGTATTTTGTGTGTTTGTTGTGTGCTTTTACATTCACAGACTGTGGGATTATAGACGGATTACTGTATCTTTGTTGGCTGTCACATCATCTGTTGTGTCAGAAGAAATACAAAAATGTATGTTCACAATTCTGTCATGTCGCTCTCGCTGATAGACATGTCGAGACGAAGACATGATATTCCAACTTTATTCTCAAAATGTCATCTCGACATCTCGGTTTCAATCTTTCAATCTGACATTCCAATATAAATTCAAGTGTAATCTTGACATGTCAGTTTTAATCTCGACATGACATTCCAATTTATAATAATATGATCTCAACATGTCGATTGATATTTCAACTTTATTCTCGAAATTTCAAGTGTAATCTCGAACATGTCGGTTTAAATCTGTTGTCTTAAATCTCAACATGATATTCCAACTTTATTCTCGAGATTTCAAGTGTAATCTCGACATGTCGAGACAAATTGTCGAGATTAAAGTCGGTTTAAATCTCAAACGTTATTCCAACTTTATTCTCGAAATCTCAAGTATAATGACGACATGTTGATTTAAATCTCGACATGTCAATTTATATTCTAACTTTATTCTCTAAATTTGCGGTTAATCTTGTCATGGCAACCACAGACAACATTTTATTCATGCATGGTCCTAATTAGACAGAGATAAAACTTCTTCAGTAAAAGAGTGTTTTACTATTGACACAAGTGGCAGCCATCTTGTAATCCCATGTTGGGGTTAAATTATGAGGTTGCCTCGACTTTCCTAGTTGGAAATCTGACCAGAGAGGACACTGCAGGTAGAACTTCAAACTATGGACGAGGCGTGTCAGGCAGTAACAGTAAGGAGACAAGACTTCAGCAGAGGCCAGTGAACCCCCACTCAATCCCCCGCGACGACCCTGTGACCTACCCCTGGAGTAGTACAATATAAAAAGATCCACATGAGTTAAGCTGCGGACAATTTAAACAAACGTCAGCTGTAATTGCTTCTTACGGAGAACAGAACCAGTTACTTTAATCAACACATGCACACTTTAATTTCAGTTCCTCAAAACAAACGCAGCCAGACCCGTGATAATGACGGTGATCACGGACTAATAACAGTTTATTTCTCGGTAATCACAAAGAAATCGACTCCCACTAATCTGCCTCTCTTGTAAATAAACGTGTCAGGGGCGGTGAACAGAACGCCGCATGTCCCCCATAAACCAAACACTCAGGACAGACTGTCGCTATCATCATTGTCAGCATGATTTACTGAGCTGCCCTACATTCATCTACACGTTACAGCCGAGGTTGTTTATTTGACAAATTGCAGCGGAGATCTGGAAACAGCATAAATCGTCCCATATCTTTGCTTTCCGTCTTTTTTATTATGGTTTCTGAAAGTATTGTTTGTTTTTTTCTTCTCTGCTCTGTCACGCTGCTCCTTCATACTGTCCTCCATACTGTGGTAATGTCAGGGCGGCGGAATCATAGAAGACACATGGGTTTAAGTTGTAATAACAGGGGAATATAGTCAGTGTTTTTCTTTTATTTTGTATGTGGTTCAGTTCCTCAGTGATGCTTCTGCGGAGTGTGAGATAAGCGCCTCCTCCTGGCTGTTATTAAAGCTGCCAGGACGCCTGCGCCACATGAGGGGTTGACATCTGATTACTCTCAGCTCAGCCAGTCCACTGTCACAAAGCAAACGGCCAGCGTTCAGATGGAATCAAGGCGGAAACAGGGCTGACAGAAAATTGTAATGTCAACTTGAAGCCTGAAAGAGCTACAAATGAGCGATGGACCGAGCCGCTTAGGCATTTTTATTCAGAGTAATTCAGAAAGTTTTTATTTATTTATTTATATATTTATTGGTCTTCTTGGTGGTAAACTCTGAAAAGAGGCTGATGACCTCAACTTTGCATTTTGCTTTTTTTTTTAAAATTAACTTTGCTTTGCTTTTTTTCTTTTCTTATGGAAGCCCATTTCTGCCACTTGAAAAATAAGAACATATAATATTAGTAAGTCATGATTATGAGAAAGTTTCTCATTATTATGAGATGTTAAGTTATAATAATGAGATAGTAAGTCATAATAATAAGATAATATCTCATTATTATGAGATGGTAAGTGACAATTATGAGATAGCAAGTCATAATTATGAGGTAATAAGTCAAAATAATGAGACAGTTAGTCATAATTATGAGATGATAAGTCATCATGAAAGATTATGAGATAATAAGTCATAATTATGCGACAGTATCTCATGATTATGAGATGGCAAGTCACAATTATAAGAAAGCACTTCACTATTATGAGAAAGTATTTCATAATAATGAGAGAATGGGCTTCCATAGGGACTAGAGATTAGGTCATTGTGGATTAACCAGCAATCCAAATGGTCTGTTCCAGTGTGGACATCCATAGACACTAAAACGTGCTTTATTTTCATGTGCTGGCCTGTCGTGCTTTTTCCTTAAAATTGAGAAGAGTCATCATCTTGCCATTAGAGCAGTCAGTTTTAGCATTTTCTCCATACAAGAATATAGTGACAGAAACGTTTTTGTCACTACATTTTTGTCCTATGGAGGGCAGCATTACACCTCTCAGTGAAATTATCATCATCATTATAATTATTATTATTCTAAATATTATAAGAGGAAGGAGATGACAAAGAAGGAATCCCATGTATCTAGTATCTGTCTGTTTATATTGTAGTGAACAAGCATTTCCAGATGAATTGCTTCTGTTGGGATTGATCATATAAATCATATAAAGTGCAGTGAACTGTTATAAATGCATTGTCTGTAATATAATGCATGCAAATGTGTGTGTGTGTTTGATATCTCCGTCTTTATTTGTGCATCTGAGCTCCACTGTAATCTAAAATCTGCTTGTTCATTTTTGTATGTGAGAGGTTGTCAAGTGCACCCACTGCCTGCGGGGGGCAGCAGTGCGGTGTAGGCGCTGTACGCTCTGCCGCCGCTCACAGCAGAAGAACAAGAAAAAAAGCAAAGGGCGGCCTTCAGTAATACAGCCATCTATAGCTAAGTTATTTGAGCTAAAACGACAAATCAATTCTCCTCCCGTCTGAAAACCGCCCTACGGTTGCTTGGAATAAAGATTCATTCATGTGAGTATGTGCGGCGACCGCTGTCTCCTAGCGTATGTGGTAATTGCGGGGTCGCTATTGTTTGCGTTGGGGGAGAACTAGTTTAACTTAAGACGTGCCTTCGCTTTGTTAGGCTCGGGCTACTTCAAACTGGAGTTCACTGTTAAGTAGCTGCGTAAGTCCGCGTGTCTAGCAACGAAACAAAACAGTGTTTATCTAATTTTCTGTCTTGTTACTGCTCAAACTATGCGTGACGGGCAGTTAAACCTTTGCTAAATGTCCCCAGCCGTTCGGTAACACACGTGCGCTAACTACCGTGTATCCATTATCGGACACATCTGTATTGCCCCTGTAAACGTCCACCTAATCCATATTTCCTCGTAGTAACAATGTAATCACAACTGTTTTGCTTCTGGTGACAGTCCTGTTTTTATTTCTAAATGTTTTAAAGTGTTGTAAGTGCGGAGCAAAGCCGGGCACGCACAAGTTGCATGCTAACCTGAAGTTATGACAAATCTTTTCTGCCTCTCACAGAGTTTATGACAGCAGAATAATATGCAGTCGTGATTCGCTGTTTGGTTTAAACAACACTAAAATAATATGATGCACAATCTCAGAGGCGAACCAACTAGTAGGTTAGGACAGGACAACTATTTGGCGGGATTGGATGTTTGTTATTGGAACCCACAGCGTTCGAACAGGACACACTGCTGACAATAACCTTTATGGACTGCGATACACTTTTATACACGTTTTGTATTAGGTGGTGAAACGCTCGTCGTCTCAGAAGTCGTTAATAAATGCCAATAATTGAAATCCTTCTTCATTCTTCAATGCTGTTTCAAAGTGTTTCCTTTGGGCCAGAGAGGTCAGCCCTTCACACCCAGACAGCATCACATAAAGAGTCTTTCAGACCAACTTCCTGAAATTAAACGGGGCATACATGTCTTGTTATTGACACCATTACCTCCTCAATGCAAATTTCCGGATCCGCGCTCTCTATCTACGTTATTGCTAAACGCGGAAGTAGAATGTAGCTGATGGGCCAGTGTCATGGAGCTGAATTGTTAGCATCGAGTGAGTGAACTCCCTGTGAACCAGTTGGACAGGCTGCAGATAGTGATTAATCACAAGGAAGTGTTGTGCTATTGTGTTATTACTGTTTGGGGGAATTAACTCTGAACTGAATATGATGATGAAATAATATGGTGATAATGATGCTTCCTGTTGACATTTTGATGCACAGCAATATGTTGTCAGTTGCATGACTTGTATTCTAGCCCAGAGCCTTCTGTGCAAAACACACCCATTATAAGATTCCCAAAAAGATCCAACATTTAAAAAAAAAAAAAATCATTCAAATAAACATGTCTGGCTTATCAAAGGCATCTCCTGCTTGTGGATGATATTAAAAGTCCCCACTATGCTTATCCTGACCAAAGAATATAGTAATAATTCTCTATATTATTGCAATAACTAAAAAATATGTTTAAATGTTATCATTTCCTTGATTTTAAACCTAAACAGGCATATAGGATAGGATACATATTTTTGTGTGTGAAAAATAATACATTCGATCGAAGTCATGAGGAAAGATGCAGCTCCCTATATTGACACATTAAATAAATCACAATTACTGTATGCTGGTGAGTTAGACAGAACTTTTGAGTTAAACATGAATGTTTTTCTCCGTTGTGCTTTGTATCACTACAAGTGATAATATTGTGTATTGTCCCAAGAAGCTTGTTTTGATTATTAAAAAAACTCAGACCTAATCAATCATACTCAAATAATCGTTGCATCCCATTATACAGCCTTTTGAAATTCTTAAGAGTTTTCCAAATATTTACCTTTTTGTGCCCTTTTGAAAATGAATGGAGGGGGGGATACCACTTCATGTATGTGTTACAACAGCACGGGATCAGCCTCTTTAATACTCTTTATATAAAAATACAAATAATAAGGTATATATGTGTATATATATATATGTATGTATATATATATATATATATATATATATATATATATATATGTATATATGTATATATATATGTATATATGTGTGTATATATATATATGTATATATATATATATATATATGTTGCATAAAATGATTTAATAACACAGCTCTAATTGTGGGGAGAATATTAGATGGAAGAAGCACAGCGACCCTCATGTGGAGGATAAAATGGTAGAAGATGGATGGATGGAAGCAGAATACACATGTTGGACTGTAATAGAAGTAATCACAGCAGGCACTAATTGCTTTGATCTTCAATCAAAGTATGCCCTAATAATGATGTGTACAAAGCAGTAACGCGACATGACGGATGCCAACTTCCTTTTAAAACTGCAACCAACCAACCACCAATGTGTGTCCTCATTTCAGGTGCTGACTGGATATATCAACACGGAAACATGTCCGGAGCGTGTCAGGACAGAAGTCGTCGCTGGCAGGAGATCCAGAAAGGCTTGCAGTTCATCCAGTAAGTGTCACAGTGTGTCATTAGTCAGATCCAGTTTGTGTCTGCCATGTCTTTGTTGACATTTTGGGTCAGAGAACGAAGTGGGGGAAAAAAAGATTTCCGGGATCCTCGGTCTCTTCCAATTATGTGAAAGAAGAAATATTCCTCTTTGGAAATAAAATGATTTTATTTCCAAAATTATTTTTGAAGAGGTTGATTAAAAATGGCTTGATTAATCTGTGTGACTGATTGATATTACTCCAGTGTTTATTGGTGGTTGGCATTTCTAATGTTGCATTTCTGCCTAGATTTTTCTTCTATGTAGCATTATGGGCACTTACTTGTACTATTTTTAGCCTGGTGGTAGATAATATTTTGGGATGTCATTGTCAAATAATCATAGCTCATAGATCATAACAGGATAATTTAGCTAAAATATTAATTTAGTTCTTAAGATTAAGAGTTTTATCTGCTGCCGGTTCTTATAGAGTGTCATGCTGGCATCATTTATTGCTGTTCAGATCAGCTGGGTGTCAGCGAATCAGCGGACGTTGTCTTTGTGTGTGCAGTGAACATGCAGTATTTCCACAGAAGCAAAAGAACAGTGCGTTTCATTTCTTCTAATCTGATGCAGACCTTTTATTCTCAAAACAAAAGTGATACTAAAACACAGCGATGTATCTCACCATTGTGCGGTCAGCTTGAAAAGTGAACTGATGTCATAAGGTTTATGACGTGCGCACAAAACAAAATGCCATCTGTACCTGATTTTAAAAAGCTGTTTAGAAGAGAAACAAAAGTGATTTAAAACAAGAAAAAATATTACCTGGGGTTAAGAACAACATTTTAGCATTTTTTAAAGATAATTTAAGTAGATTTTGTGCACCATTTGGGTGATGATCTAAACTACAACTTGTGCAAAAGAGGACTTAAAATACCCAACTTTATCAATTTGACCTATAATTGCTGGTACACTGTGACTGTCTCAGAAGTTTCCATCATGACATTTAATTCCATACGCAGTCAAATTATCAAATCATGATTAGCTATTTATAAAATAAGTGACAACAATTGCTGAATTTTTTCTTGGCTGTAAATTCAGCACGCAGGTGCAAATGTTGTGCTATTTTAGTTGCCCGTTTGGCTCAAGATGCATGATGCAAATGAATGGTGACAAATAGATGCCTATGTTTTACACCAAGTGATACTATTCAGTTATTTTGCATTTCACTTGTCAACATTTGTACCAAATGAATTAAATAAACGGAACTGTCCCACTTTTTGAAACCCATCTGGTTGCCTTTTTTGGTTGCTTTACAATGAAAGGATTTGTTTATAATACTGGAATAGTGATCCTTTCCACTACAGGGATATGAAGTGGCCTACATTTAACTTAGTCCTCAACTTTAGCCTTTAGTATTTACATTATGCTGACTGCTTATTTAAGGAAATTAGTCCTCACAATGAATACGTGTTACAAATTTTGTTCCTCACGAGTAATGCTTATATCACAACCTTCCTGTTCTGACTCCCTGTGTTTCGACATGTCTTTTTGTATCATTTACAAAATAAAAGGCAGTGTTGCGAATAAAAACTGAAAATACATAGAATATTTACCGTTAAATCTAGTAATTCAAACCAAATGAGTAAAGGTTATATATAGTAAGGATATATATGATTTCAGTTATTTACAGTCAAAATCAAATCCAATTTGACAGAACTCCAGTCATCTCTCTGTGACATTCATACTCTTTGTACAGCTGACCCTTTGAAAAGTTGTCATTTGACTCTTGTTTCCTTTCAGATCAACGCTTCCATTTCCTGGAAGCCAAGACAAGTATGAGGCAAGTTATTTACATTTGTATAGTAACTCTGAAGCAAAGAACACCAAACACACTTTTTCCATTTTTCTTTCATTGATTCATTTCTATTTTAATGTCCAGGTGTTCATTAAGGAACTTGTGTGGAATCTTTTTGGAGAAGGAAACGACGTGTTTAAAGAAGGGGAATGGACAAAATCCATCGAGATGTACACTGAGTCCTTGAGCATAGCGGAGTACGCAGACTCTGAGGACATCTGTGTTCCTATTGCTTTATTGGAAAAGCTGTATGCAAATCGAGCTGCGGCTTATCTAAATGTTGTTCCGGTAAGTAGGCATGTTCAGTTTTACTCCGACTTCCTCTGCATTAGTCAGTTTTGTTTGACCTAAACATGTTTAGGTTAGTGTTCAGCCGTAGTCCATAAATAACAGAACATATTGTGTTCAGGAATTTGAACTTTAATCGGCCAGGGTTCTCTCGTTGATCTTCAGTCACGTTGCATAATCTTTTTCCTGCTCTTATCAACTTTGAGTGTGTGGACATGTTTTTGGTTGTCCGTGGCTGCAGGGATATATTCAATATTCAAGATTAGAACGATTCTAGAGTGAGCTTTGTCTGTCAGATCAAGCTTGTCAGGCATTCAGTGATGTTTATGTCATTACACAGTAACATCAATCCCCGCCACACAAAATAAATGATCTTTTTTTCCAGCTATAAAGTTACATATATCACTATTTTACACCGTCTGCTTATTTTCAGTGACAGGAACAGTGCGGCTGCAGCATTAACGTCAATAACCGAAAACTATATTAACTATTTTATGCTTCAAACAACTAAGTTCTTACAGTGCGGTGGCCTCCTTGTTTGTGGATTTAACTTCCTCAGTATTTATTTAGGGCTGGGCAATGAATCGATTTAATGAATTAGCTCCCCTTGGGTTTATGTAGTTCATAGTGGTGCAGCACTGTGGCATTTCCCACCTGGCATGTTCCTAAAAGGGCTCAGTTTCCACATTAGTAAAGAACTGGTTTGGTTTTGCAGTGTCAGACACCGAGCAAAACAAACGTGATCCACCCACTCTTTTTCCTGGGAAAAAACTTTTTGCATTACAAAAAGTACAGTACAGTACTCCCCGCTTTCAGTCGTCCTTGATTTAGAAACAGTATCTAGTGCAGTCACTGTAGCTTTCCTTAACTCCATGACATCTGTTTTATTCCCATGCAACTAAATTACCTTCTGCCCCCCAATGTTTTTTCACAGGAACAGTCAGTCCCAATTTTTATTCTTGCATCCATTTATTCTTACAAAATGTTGTAATGGAATAATTCTTGGAACCACATATTGATTTTTACAAATATTTGCTGTAACACTTTTTTGTTTTGTAATAGTTTTCCACCCAGGTGTTGTGATTGCTCATTGTTAATTCATGAATAAATCTTAATTACAGTAATTTCAGAATGCAGCAGTTTTTCAGTTTTGTCTGTCTTGTCTTTCCCCTTTTAGGGACTATATGACCAAGCATTAGAAGACTGTGAAAAGGCTCTTCACTTAAATGAGGGAAACTTCAAAGCGCTGTATAGGAAAGCAAAATCCTTGAAGGAGCTGGGGAGACACCAGGAGGCCTATGAGACCGTTGCCAAATGCTCTCTAGTAGTGCCCCAGGTAACATGCATAATTATCGTCAGTATTTGTGCAGAAAATTGTATAATGTTCATGATGGTGTTTGAATAATTGTCTTAAATATGTTGTTTTGCTAGGATCCCAGTGTCACACAGCTGACTCAGGACCTTGCCAAAATATTGGGGTTGAAAATCCGTAAAGCTTATGTGAGAAGCAAGGTACGTCCCTCTCTTTAAGGCAAACTTGCGGATCAAGGTTCAGTTTTTGTGCTAGAATGTAAAGCGTTACTCCCTCATTCTACTCCACAGCACAAATATACAAACCATAATAAAAGCATGTAGAAGAAACAAAATAATTAGCATTTTAGTCTGCAACAAGGCTGGGCAAACATGTTTATAGATGAGAACAGAGCCGTTTCCTGCCAAAATGGCGTTTTGGCTATGAGCCCAAACGTCAGTTCCTGGAGCTTTGAGTCTGACTGGGCATTTTCATTGTTTCTACAGCCTGCCTTAAATGTTATGCGAGGATCAAATTATCAAGATGCATCATTTGATAAGGTAAGCAACATTTTCATAACACCTAGTCTAATGTTTTTGTTGGGGCACTACAAGCACATATTTAATTCAGTCAAGTCCTCTCTTTTCCTTTTTTTAGTTTTCCCATAGCTCACTTTCAGTTGAAGACATAGAAATTGGTAAGTTTAAAACTTAATACAGGTTTAATTTGATTATCAAATCACAGCAGCACCAAAAGCAACTCATCTCATCTCTCCCTGTCGTGTTTTTAGAAGTGCCTCAGTCGGCCCAGGATGGCAGTGTTCTGGCTCCAACCCTAGCTCCCATCCAAGCCCCGGTGGCCGCCGTTCACGCGCCTCTGAATGAAACAGTGCTGGACGAATTTCCTCACAACAACAGTCACTCATCTGTGACCCCGTCTGAACCTCCTGGCTTCGAGTCTATTCCCCTGCCCGTGTCCACATCAGCTGCTCTCCCTGCACTTACATTTGTTAACGGGTGCAGGAACACGCAGCCTTGCCCCATACTTGAAACTAGTCAAGATTTTGATGCGGACATCATCGGGGATGACCTAGACGATCTACTGGACCAAGCTGGCCCCGAATCCAACATGGTTAGTGAACAGATGTGAACAGATTTCAGGTTAAAAAAAAGTGTGATCTACTAATGTTTAATTGTGTGTTTCTTTTGTTAGGACATACCCACAGTAAAAGGGCCTCTTCCTTTGCCTACCAGTATTGCCTCGGGCAGTTCCATGTCAAGTCCATTCCTAATGCCATCTCATATCAGCCCATATCACCACATTAGTACACAGCAGTGCACTGTGACTCTGCCCCCATTGTATCACAAATCAGGGTCAAGCACATATTTTGGCATGGACACTTTTGACTCCCTGCCTCCACCGCTGGACTCCCTGGATAGTCTCACTATGTCTGACTTTAATTCAGGTATTTTATATACATTTATTGAGTACCTTTCTGTTTTAGTGATGACATTGAATTTTGTGGTGTTTAACTGATATTTTCTTTTTTCTTGTCAAACTTACAGATTATGTTCCTGGTCCGTTCATTCCACAGGTAATTTATTATTCCATATGTTACCAATTGTGCCTTACCATTATACAGTGCTTACGGTGTACTGAATCATTGGAATCAGTTCTTAAAAAAGAACTGAGAGCGCAACACTAAATTGAAATACGGCTGAACGGGTTGTGACTCGGCTCGCGATCGCTGGTTTTCATAAGTGCCGTCACTAAATACACCAGATTTCTTAGTTAAATGTTGAGATTTTTAGACATTTTCTTGCTAAGTGTTGGAAATTAACACACTTTCAGGATTTTTAAGTGTTTTAAATGATCTACAGTTTGGCTGTGTTAAGTTTAATTCCTGTGTCGGATGTCGCGTTCCAGTCAATCAGCTGTCTTTTGACGTTGCGCTTTATGATAGACTCGGCTCGATTAACCTTGCCAGAGCAGTACGATGATCCCTAATGGAAAAGCAAAAAGAAACGAATTGAGCTAAGCTGTGCTGGAACTGTATAATGGAAAAGCGCCATAAGTAACTACTTGTCAATTTTCGTGTCGGCATTCTGATATTATTAGTTATATTTGGTCATTTTTAAAAATACAGATAAACACGACGGAATCCCCAATGGGAATGGCTGTGGGAATGCCTGAAGTGAAGGGTCTTCCTCCTGCTGTCGATTTAGCGAAGAACCCATTAGCAGAAACACATGAATTCAAACAAGCCTGCTCAGTATGCTACGTCAAAACTGGTGAGCAAATGTCCCTTTTGTTGTTTCTCTTCTCAGACCTGGTGAAGTGGTGTTTTGGTCTAAGTGTTTTTTGTCGTCTTGTCATCGTTTATGTCCACAGGTCCCGGTGTGTTGGACTACACATTTCATACTGAAGAGCATAAATGCAAAAAAGACGCTTTACTCGGCAGAATCAAACACTCACCAGACAAAACGTGGAAGCTCATTCGGCCCAGACCGACAAAAACTCAATATGTTGGACCGTATTACATTTGCAAAGGTAACATTTCCATATATGCAATCTGTTCTAGTTAGAAATCACTGCATTTGCTTTCACTATGTGGATGGGAACTAAAACCATGACGTGTCGTTTCAGAGGTGGCTGTTGGAAAAGACTGCCTATACCCCGGCCACTGCACGTTTGCATACTGCCAAGAAGAGATTGACGTTTGGACTCTAGAGCGGAAAGGGTTCATTTCTAGAGAACTACTCTTTGATCCGTTTGGACATAACTCTAACATCAGGTTGACGGTTCCCAAGATTTTACAGGAGCATCATGGGATATTCATGTTTCTTTGTGGGGTGAGTTTATTAGAACTGGTACTTACAGAAGTCTAGTGATGTTAGAGCTTGACACTGTTGGCTGTACTGTTCATTTCAGTGTAAGAAGTAAATGCACATTAAAACAAACACGCCTCTGTCATGTGACTCATCACCATAAACCTTAACCTTAAATCGAATGTGATCCGCAGGTGTGCTTTGACCACAAACCCAGAATAATCAGCAAAACCAACAAAGACGAACCTTCACTTTGCTCCCATCCAGTAACAAAGCACGTGTTTGAGGACCATAAGTAAGTTGTTTCACACTTCATGAATCTAACCCGTCATATATTAATGTTTCATAGTATTTATTGAATGTAAACTTAAAGATTCGTCAAAACAAAACTGTTAAAACGTGGATTTAAATGGGGTTTTTGACCAGTGGTGATGTGTTTAATTGGCATTCATTATTGAGTTTCAAAGGGATATTGCGTGACATGTTTTCCCATTTTAAAGTCATTCAGATTCACTGCCCGCCTACTTAATGACACAATATTCCGCATTGGTCGAAATTGGCTCTAAAATGATTGATTCTCCAACATATGACTGACTAAAAACAGTAGGCTGAATAGGCTGCTACCTCCTTGGCTATTTATTTATTTTTCACAATGAAGAAATTTATGCTAAATATTTTCTCTACAGAAGATACTCTGCAGTTGGTTACGGGGAAAAACATGTACATACTGTATGTGTTATTGGCAACATTTTCAATCACTTGTTGCGTTGCCTGGCACTGTACTCGGAGCTAACAGCTAAGCTAACAAGCGAATCTGCATATTTGTTCCCTACTTTCATTTACGTTGAAGCACCAGAAAGACTTTGACACACCGCTTTTCTGATGGTTTGCTTGTGTCGTCCATTTGTACAGTCAAACGTACGTCAAACTCTGCCCTCTGTTGGACCTCGTGATAATTACTTCAGACTGCGTGACGCACTTCTAGGCTGCATATTTTAAACTCAAACGGGTTTGAGCCTCTACATCAGGATTTAATAAGTTTGCTTCCGTTTGTCTTCCAGGTGCCTGGTCCACATCTTGAAAGAGAATACAGTTCGTTATTCCAAAATCCGACCCCTGAATCCCCACTGCCAGCTGGATCTCTGTCGCCATGAAGTCCGCTACGGCTGCGTAAGAGAGGACGACTGCTTTTATGCACACAGCCTCATTGAGCTGAAGGTCTGGATGATGCAGCATGAGCTTGGTAAGATTTTGAAATGCCTGGATGTACATTATTTTCATTTCTTGATTAATATTATTAGTATTGTTCCCAATACCTCAAAATGATCTCAAATGTCTTGTTTTGTCTACAAACCAAAATTACTTTGTTTTAATAATTTCTTTGTTGCACAAATTTAAAAAAAAAAAAAAATGTTGAAGCAGAGAACCTGTTTTTTTCAGGGTACATTCAAATTGATCTATGATAATTGATCTCGGGTTGATTTTTAAACCTGACATACAAGCAAATAAACTCCTTTTTAATATTTGTTGCTGCTAAATGTCATGTTTTCATTTTATGTCTGTTAATTTTGTTTCATTTACTTACTACATTAAGGTATTACTCATGAAAGTATTGTTCAAGAGGCAAAGAAGTTTTGGAATGCAACAGCTTCATTGCAGGGAGTTCAGGTAAGCCAAAAAGTTTGGGTTTCTTTTCACACTAATTATTTCTTTCTTGTCGCCTGTTAGATTTTATTTATATATTAAAACTGAACAATAGTTTCAATATACCAGACATTTGTTGATATTTAATTTATGAACTATTGTTATGCGAGTTCACGCATCAGCTAAAACAACTGCCTCTATTTCTCATTGTCGAGGTTTAAAGACCTTGTGTCGCTCGGCAACATTCCCACACTGATTAGTGTAATGTTTATATCGTGTTGACTCCATAAGTTTAAAACCCTGTCTTCACGTCTCACCAGCAGCATTCCAGTGCAAAGAGGAGGTTTGGGCCTCCAAATCTGAAGATGCTGTTTGTGTGTGGCCAGTGTTGGAGAAATGGCCAACTCAGTGAATCTGACAAAAACAAGAAGTATTGCTCGGCCAAGGCAAGACACACGTGAGTATACTCGGGTCTTAGTGTGTTTTTAAAATGATGAATTTACTCCATCATTAATTTGTTCTCTGGGTGTTTCAGGTGGGCAAAGGACAGAAGGGTGGTGCTTGTAAGTTCCCACGAAAGGAAAAAGTGGACAGCCGTCAGACCACTTCCAACTAAAAAGCCAATCCCGTCTCAGTTTGAGGTGTGTCACAAGTTTCTCTACCCTGACGTGGGCTCATTTGTTATGAAAACAAAATGCAGCAAGGGTCACCGGTGTCATTTTTCTCCCTCAGATTTGCATGCACGTGACAGCCGGAAAGAAGTGTCAGTACATTGGGAATTGCACATTTGCTCACAGCGTAGAAGAAAGAGACCTTTGGACCTATATGAAGGAAAATAACAGTGAGTCTTGACCACCTGTGGAATGTAATTGATTGTGTTATGCATGGTAATCTGATTTTATCCCCTCATTTAGTTCCAGATCTGGATCAGCTTTATGAGCAGTGGCTGCAGTCTCAGAAGCCAGGCTGGGGCGAGGAGAGCTCCAGTAACTCCATCAGGGAGAACGGCAAACAGATCCACATGCCCACAGACTACGCTGAGGAAGTGGTGAGTTTAAAAGGCCCAGATATTGCAGTGTGTTTGTCCGGTAATGTATTCAAAATGTGTGAGTGTAAACTACTCAGTTTATTAACCATGAGCCAGCTGCAGCTCCATTTTGGTTTTATGAGTTAAGTGTCTTAAACTTTTTACATTATCCTGTTTATGAAACAGACATTAGCAGCAGCGGACAGGATATGGTTTAATCATTAGGCGATAGATTTGTAAAGTGTGGTAAATGCCTTAATTGCTGCATGAGCCATTCAACGATATTGGATTTTTTGCCGATATCCGATACATCGGGAGTGCTTTGGCCGATAATCTCAACTGACTTAAGTGTGTGGTTTTTTTTTTCATCTAAAAGTACATATAAGGCTTTTTTTAATGGAGAAATCTTAAATGTTACACTGAACTCAGGGTGGGAATCACAGGACACCTCACAGCGATTCTTTGACAATCAATTGCTAGACCATCATATAGCGATGCATCACGATATCCATCTAACTGAAGAAAACCAAACGCCTTGAAGTTACGGATGACGATGTATCATCAAATCGATATTGTGACCCTACACTGGACTTGTAAAACTAACTACTGTGGACGTTGCCATAGTGATTTGGAGGGGAGGCCTGTTGCAAACAAACCACAATATATTTGCCTGTTAAAGTAACAGATGGTCGTTCGTGTGAATGAGACTGTGCTGTGTTTTGTTTGTCCACAGGCTGGCAATCACTGTTGGCTGTGTGGTAAAAACTGCAACAGTGAGAAACAGTGGCAGCAGCACATCACGTCAGAGAAACACAAAGACCGAGTTTTCAACTCTGAAGACGATCAGAACTGCTGGCAGTACCGATTTCCCACAGGCACTTTCAAAGTTTGTGAGAGGTAAGAGATCGCCTGACGCAACGCCTCCTCTCTACTTTCAGTGTCCTTTTTTTTTGGGTGGTTAACATTTGATGTTTTTGACAGGTTCCTCAAAGACACATGCACAGAGGATGACTTCTGTAAGCTAGCACACGGGGAGCTGGAGCTAAAGGAGTGGATGGAGCGCAGGGAATTCCTTTTGATGAAACTTGCCAAAGCCAAAAAAGACCATCTTATAGCACCAAATGACAATGACTTTGGGAAATACAGTTTTCTGCTTAAAGACATTAAATAATGACATGATGACAATATTCACGCTCACATGATAATGATGCAGTATTCAAAACAAGTCTAGAGTCTGGTGACCCCTGAGGGCCTCTGAGGTGCACAGGAAGTAGCCTGACAACAGTATGATTTTTAAAGAGAGGGTGTTCAGGCCCAGCCTTCTGGCTGGTGGTTGGTTTTCTCTGGTCAGAACTACAGGAGTGTTGTCGTTAACAGCAAATATGCCTGAGTTTAAAACACTTGAAGCTTTGCTATGCACCTTTCTGGAGAATATCTGAAAGCGGTGATGAAAATAGCATGTGTAAACCTTGATCAGAGATGTGTTCACATACTTTAAAAACAGTTTGACCTAAAAATACATTTAATTTTCCATAAGCAGTTTCTATATGTTAACGATCCTTCAAGTTATAAGTATGCAATACTTAAACTCAGTTCAGTTCACATTCTGTTGTTTTAATCCATCAAAATAGTGTTACCAGTGTATTGGGAACCACACCAAATAAAACTTTTTTAACCTGCGTTTAAGCTCCGGCGTCTTGATTATATAATGGTGTACGATTATTACTTTGGCAGGTGTTTGAGTTTTTAAGTGGTTAAGGATTTTATTGTGTTTGCCCTAGAAGTTGTGTGTCCCACTTTGTTATTTTTGTTATGCTATATTGTTCATGTTGGCAGGAAAAGCCGTGGCGGAGTTCACTTTGCACTTAAAATCCACGGAGCTCAAGAAATGCACCCAAGAATTTGACTGACTGAATAGAAGTGACAGCCAGATATTATTCCCCTACTCTACTTTTTGATACACTTTCCTTCATCCTACTCTGTAATGCAAATCCATGAAGTATACATAAAAGCTGATTCTATGAAAAAACATTTTATTTTAATGCCATTACATATATATAAACATTAATGGGAAGCAGATATAAATTATGTCCTTTAATCCTAAATGTTACACACTGGCCCGTTACGTACAGTATTAGGGTGAATGAACTTGGATAATTTATTTACATTTATTTATTTACAGCAGTCAAGATGCAATTTTAATCCCAATTTGTCAATGTAAATGTAGCTTACATTATTTCATTAATAAGTTTTATTTCTGAATCTAAAAATACTTTTGGAAGCACCCGACCTGTTACATTTCCTGCAGAATTAACATATCATAAAGATAAAACAGACATTATTAGTTAAGGTTTCCATAAATATCTTTTGATTTCCCAATGACTTTCTCCTCCCAGCCACACCGTTATAAAAGGTCCAGAGTGAAAAATTCAGGGTGAATTTATTCTTTTGAATTTGGCAGAAATTGAAGATAAATAATGAAATAAAACATTTTTAAAGGTTTACATTCAAAATGAGCCTTTACGTTTTGTATTAGAAGCAGGGTCAGCTCAACCGAGGTCACTATTTTGGAACACCTTGTTATTACAATAGCCCTCACTGGAGAAACTAAACATATTTTGAGTTTTGGTGCAAACAGAGGCTAAAATGTGCATCTCCACCAATAAATATTGGCAATTTTTACACACTGTACCTTTAAATCTTGTGTTCCCATTGGTCCTTTATAAGGTTTTGGTTCCATTTTTTTCTGCCTGACAGGAACTACTGGAGCTGTTCACATGTACGATAATATTCCAATATTAACCAGATTGAAACAATAGCCTGAATAAAACTCTACCATGTAAACAGACCTCAACCTGAATAGTCATACAGAGGAATAAGTGATAATCAAATTAATACATGAGGTTTTTTGATGTTTTCATCTTAATCAGATTCATTTTAACAGCAAACCGGGATATGCACTGATTCAGCGTAAGTTCTGTCCCATGTTTCACCTTCAAAATAAAAGCCTATAATCTAAAGCCTCCCAGATGAACCCGGCATCTTCTCCTCAGTCCAATGAGGGAGTTTATGTGACAACAACGACTTGTGCAAAGTGTCCCTGCTGTCAGGTCAGTACCTGCTGCAGCTCCTCCACCTCTAGCTTCCACATCCGCCTGTGAAGCGCGGCGAGCGCCGACAGATCTGCCATCTTCACGGCTCGGATGACTGGCTCCGGAGAGACGGCCTGGATGACACCCATCACCATCACGTACTTGCCTGAAATAGAAGGAGGCGTTTAATTCACCAGGGCTGACAGAAGACTTTAGGTAACAGAAACTAGGGGTGTGTAAATGTAAATATTTCCATTTTTATTTTGTAATATGTAGCAACATGTATAATTCCACAAATTGTATTTTAATTTATTTTTTAACCTGACGAGGGCTGCAACTAACAATTATTTTTCATAATCTTTTTTTTCTCTCAATAAGCCACTTATTAGAATCAGAAATGAAAAATGTTGGTCAGTTTCCCAGAACTCAAAAATTATATTGTTCTCAAATGTCGTGTTTTGTACATTCACCTAAATTATTCAGTTACATGATTTCTTGGTTGCATGGATCAAAGAAACGAATGCATGAAAATATTCACATTAAAGAAGCTGAAAGAGCAAAAACAATAAATTAAAACAAGCTTTCCGATTTTTTTTATCTTCTTAAATGTGAATATATTATATTATTTTGTAGATTTTGTTTTTGTTCCATATAACAAATAATTCAACTGATTACTTTGGGTTTCTGAACAAAGCAAGACATTCAAGAATGTCACCATTTTCCAGTTTTGGTAAGTACTGATCAACATTTTGCATTAATTTATGGGCCAAACAAGTACTTTCCCAATTAATTGGGAAAATAAACATTAGTTGCAGCCCTTGTACGTTTGCTTGTTTGTGTGTGTATGTGTAAGTACTTGGATTTGTTAGGATCTTAAACACTGACCTTGTCAGGACCAGTAGTCCTCATGGAGGCCAACATCTTAAAGGTTTAGGGTTAAGATTTTAAATGTGGTTAGGTTAGGTTTAGGGCTAGGTATTAACTGGTTAAGGTTAGGGATAGTGCTTTATTAAGGGTACCGAGAGGAATCATAGGAAACCGCATTTCCTAGCAGCGCCCCTGCCTATAACAAACATCTGAACTATAAGCGAAACAGAGACCAACTTCTCAGTGTCTTTTTCTCACCTTGGGACAAACATGGTTTCCCTTTAGGGACGTTGTTAACGCCCTGGACAGCAAACGTCCCCGTCTCGTCCATGAGCAGAACGGTGTTCGTGTCCAGCGGCGCCTCCATTACGGTGCCCTGCATCCACACCAGTGACACCGGGAGAGAGCGACCTCTGCCCGGTCTGATCACCCAGCAATCCCCGCTGCCGGCTGCTCCCTGGTTCTGTGCCGTCCTTAGCTGGGAGGAGAGCACTTTCACGGGCGGAGAGCGTTTCTTCGCTACGGTCGTTTTATCCAGTTGATACATGACAGTCTTTTACCGTGTTTACACGGTGGTTCACGCGCAGGAAAAGTTTGCATTACCCGCGTCTCCGCCTGGCGTTTGTTTACCCGGAAGAAGTGGGAGAATTACTCCGGATGTGGCACGTTTCACTTCCTCAAGTACCTTTACAAAGTAAAGGCAACGTTTTTAAGCGCTGACCGTGTGGTCTCGCCAAAATAAAAGCAATTTCATAGAGTTTAATTTTACGACTCCTAAAGTCAATATAAACTAAGCAATAAGCACAGGTTTTATACATAATCATGCGTTTTATAGGAGCCTGGATTTGTAACAAATGTGAAGTTAATTATGTAAATTATGTAGTACCATACCACATGATATGTTGCCAATAACCCAGCCCAGTCAGGGTATATTTCCCATTTGAGAATACAATATATTATATCATAATTATAACATAAATGTTAGATTTGTCCTTCGGTCTTTTTAAATACTTAACGACAGTTACGACAAAACAATCCATATTTCATATTAGTTTTAAATTTAAGGCAAGTGTTTCTGGAATCATTCATTCATCTTCTACCACTTTATCCTCCTCATGAGCTCCGAGGTGGGGTACCAAAGGTGGGGTCCAGTCCATCACTGGGCCACATAGAGACAAACCACCATCCACACTCACACCTATGGTCAATTTAGAGTGTCCGGTTTCCCTAATCCACCAAATCTGCATGTTTTTGGACTGTTAAAAAAGAAAAAAAGGAAGAAACTGGCACCAGATTTAAAAGTGTTATTCAGTCTCTGCAGGCCTTGCAAATTACATTGATGAATAATAAGACAAACCCGCAATTCACTTTGATGAATGAAAAACATTGCTACAGAAATAAATATGTGATGTGATGAAGGGGCTATTATTTCCATGTGGTAAAATAGAGGGCTGTTTTGTTTTGTCTGTCATGCTGTACTGAAATGTGATAACAGAAAAAACTATGCTGTGGCCTGCAAATAACAGTCAGCTGGGAGATTTGTTTTTCAGCAAGACAATGGCCATATAATAGCAGCCAAAGTCCTGGGGTGGATAAGAACAAGTAAAGACTTCAATCTCATACTACAATGTGTGGCAGGACCAGCAACTACTTTGCTGTGAAACTACACAGGCCGTGTGCAAAAACCTAACAAAATGGATCACAACTGTCTACAAGGTTTGGCTTGATTTAACACCCGAGAACAGACGGAACAAACAACCATTTCTCAGTGGTTCCATTTTATTAAATAAGTTTTATTTCTTTAAGAATAACTGAAGAAAAGTGTTAGCAATTTCTGTACAATTGTTTCACTGTTTTCCCTTGGATTTGCTGCAAACCTTGAAAGATCAACAGGGCTGAGAAATGTTTTGCTGCCACATAGTGCATTTTTAACCTAAAAAGAACATGTTTAGTCCACAGGCGTCCGTCTCCTTCGAATATGTTCTGAAAAAAATTCCTTATGCTTCATTATTTACTCCAGTTTCATTTGTCGTTGGCTTCACCTCTAAATCCCAGTTCATTGTCAAAAAATAAACAGAGGCACATTAGAAATACTGCCATTTTCCAAGGACTGTGTCTTTGATTGCATCAACAAACTGTGCAGGCACCCAGTAGACCCAATATTGAGACGCTTCTGTTGGACCCAACTGAAAAGCCTGCAAACGTGAGAAAACCGGAGTCAGTGCATGAGAAGGATTGACATCTGTTGAACGACTAAAGACAGCAACACAAGTCCGTAAACAATAGCAAATCATGCAAAAAGGACGTGTGATTGCTATGTATACTGTGAACAATAGATAGTACAATGAAAAATTCCTTTGGTTTGCCTTACGCAACAACCCATTTAACACTCCCAGCAACCATTCAGCAACACAATGGCTGACTTGCACATTCACTCATGCTCTGCTTCAAGTCAGGGTGGATCACTGATACCGGTGACTGGAATAAAAGCTTCCTGTGTGCAGTGACATTTTAAATCATCCTTATCTTCTCCTCATACATTTTCAGCTCCTTGCAGATGCAGGAGCAGACTCGGAGCGGGTGGCTGACAGCGTGTTTCATTTTTAGCCACAAACATTTAAAAAACCCGAGACGTGTGTATCCCTGTGATTACACTGGTCACGCATCGGGATGTCACATATCTACACTACAGGTGCAACAGCACACTGATTGCATTCACCTGTTTTTATTAGTTGGCACAGTCAGTCAGTGGGAGCTGGTGCTCAACTTTAATAAGAAAGTAGGAATGTGTGGAAATTCCCTTAAATGTCTACTTTTACAATCATTTAGTTACTGAAACTACAATTTACACACGCTATATATTTTCTTTATTGTATTTTTAAATCTATGTCACTCTTGCACTCAAGTCAAGACGCCTTTTATATTTTATGTAAGCACTTTATGCCTCGTGGTTGTAACGTGCCGTACAAATACATTTGCCTCGCCTAGAACGACATATTTCAGATTTAATTCCATGTTGGGCAACAGTTAATTTTCTGGTGTATTTATTTTATATGAGTCTTAAAATGCCAGTATAAAGTGCAGTTATACGACCTCCTTCCAGGTTAAAAAGACATCAGTTACTCAGGTGAGTGAAGTATCGAGTAAACACTTCCCAAAAACTTTATAATCTTGATAAAAGCCCTGTTATGAAGCACACTTCTTCTTCTCTTGAAAAAAACAAACAAAAACGCTTTGACATTAAGTGATAAACCAAAGCCACTTCTCTCGCGACCGCTACAACGGCCTCCGACATTACACCACACACTGTATTTCTCTGACATTGAAGAACAGGAGTGCCTTTAGACATAAAGGTTAATCTGGAGAAGGCACTGACATTTACCGCCCCACTGCAGAGCCCATAACAGCAAATGATGACCCTGTCACTCTGATGTACACATACTGCAGTGACTTCAGCAAAATGCTCCACCGCCTGCACTGTTTACTTACACAAGACACCACTTCCACATCAACTAACAAATGTAGCGTTTCGTAGTGATTTAAAAAGTTTTGCTGAAGTGGCGGCAGAGTCAGCTGCATAAACACGTGACTCCCGAATGTTGTTTACGTGAATCTGACATGCATTCGACAGCAAGAACACTTACCATCATGTGATAGTCATCGTGGCCTTCGATGGGTTCAGACACTACGTTTTTAATGGAGCCCATGGGGACTTTCTCTGTTCTCTCTGGAGATGGCAAAAGTTTATCATCAGAATCTTTGTGTTGCATGGAAATGTAGTAAAATACAAGAACCGCATAGGAGTAAAAACTCACCCTTTGTTCCGATCCACAACTGATCCTGCTCCAGTTTGAAGGTGAGTCTAACTTTTCCTCCGGACTTGTTGTACATTCCGGATAAAGGCACTGTTGGTAATCGTTCCTGTTAGCGGGACAAAGCAGTTACTCGCGGTGACTGGGTTAGGATTATAACCAATTATAATCACGTTTAGCTCAGGTTTGGTCACGTTGGCTGCAGACTTGATTTACTATGTTTGTGCATCCTGTGTGTGTCTGTAAATAGGGAAAACAATGAGTGACCGTGGTAATTAGAGGTCAAACAAAATGTATTTTTTCTGATGCTGATGCCAGTTTTTTAGAAGTCTGGGCATCTAATGACAGATAATTGATGCATTTTCCCCCATATTTATTTAGTTAATTTTCTTTTTTTCCTATTTCAGCAACACGAATGATCTGTCCCCAATCTAAATTTTATCTCTGTACTGCAGTGTAATTATATGCAGTTTTTTCAATGCAAAATACATGAAAAGGGTCAACACACAAAAAGTGCCATTTTTGAGTGTAATCTGCTTTAATTTCCTCTCACCTTTGTTCCTTTAATAGATGTCATCACATCCTCTGGTTTACCTTTGTCCAAAACCTTCCTATGTTGCTGAAATAACAGAGCAGATTTTGTTAAAATAAAAAATAAGTAATAATAACAAAACCGTGTCATTCACCAGTCTTTACCTTTTGCCTGCATAAAGGCTCTTTCTTGTTTTCTTCCGCTTTGACTTCCTGCTGAATGACCTCTTTGGGTGTATTCACTGCTAATACATCATTTATTGTAGATCCTACCACCATTATTTTTGCACCATTTGTAACCTTTATGTCACGTAGCGTCTTGTCCTCTGGAAGCAATCCTTTGTACATCACTTTCTGCATTGCCGGGGGAAGACCTACGTTGATAAATGTGAAGACTCATTAAACATTTACTGCCTATTGTAAGATTTAATCTCTGGTAAAATAATACTGTGTGCTCCTACCAGTGAGTGAATGAATCCTCTCTTTTAGTTTGGCTCCGGTGCTATCGACAGGAATTTTCAGATCATATTTATTTTTGTTCCAGATAATCTTCAAATCCACCGTCTCCTGCTCGCTGTCCGCATCGTCCCCATTGCTAATACTAGAGTCCTGAGTTGTGGCATCTCCTGCGCTTGCATGAGATGTTTCTGCTTCATTTTTTTCAGCATATTCACCCAGTGGTTCAGCTTCGTTTGGCTTCGCCTCGGTCTCCATTACGACTTCTCCACTTCCTGGACAAATGTAGAAAAATATACACAGATTTAGATCCTTCAAGATAAATTTTATTTACAAAAGATGCCCTGGCATGTGTGTCCAGAAGCATTATTTTTATTATAGCATTGTTTTTAAACAAGAAATATAGAAGATATAGCAACTAGAATATTCCGTTCATAATTTCATATTCCTGTTTTCAAATTACAGAGCATAGTTGATTATGACTCATGTTTGCGCTACCCACACTGACGTTAAAAACATTATAATCTGATTATAACATAAGCATATTGTGGCTAAAATTGTAACGCAGTAGTACCACACAATAATAATTAGGCGTGCAATGATTATTTGATTATTAAATGAATCGTCAACTCTTTTGATAAACATTTTTCAATAATTAAAACAAGCTGTCTAGTTTCTTTGCTCCATATAACAACAAAATCACTGAAACTGAATCAAGGATCAACATTTTCTGACACTGTACGCACCAAACAAGGATTAATCGGGAAATTATTCAAACAATCAATTATTAAAATAATCGTTAGTTGCAGTCCTAATAGTAATACCATAATAATGTCAAAAATAATAACTACTACACTGTTAATTAGACAAACTGAATAAGACTTAAACAATTACATTCCAGCCTGTGTGGTTTGCCAATTGTATACGGTAATTTCGAATTGTGAATTAGATTGTAAAGGATCTCATTGCTCAGCACTACCCCCAGTCGGGTTAATCAGACAATCATGTTTACATGACAGTGGCGTAATCAGACCCCTGTTTTGATCTGGTTATTGAAAATACTGTTTACCTAACGTATCTTCTTCGGACCTACTGAATGTTTTAATCCGGTTAATGTACTGTAGAATAGTGGTTAAATTCATGACGATCATAATTGTTTAATCGTACATTTACTTATGATTTAGCACAACTTAAAGCTAAAGTGAAACACAGTCAACAGTGAAGTCTGGTTTCGCTTTTCTATTCACTCACTCTTGTCTTTCTATTTACTTGTATTTCTTATTTTGTTTCCCTCTGTGATAATCATTTTACTTTTATATTGTGTGACGGCGCCAACTATAAGTGAACATTGCTTTATTTTGTTTTTTTCTTCCTGTAAACAAGTACTCGCTACTCAGTAGCTCCTAAAAAAACACGAATGGCCTTACTGGTGACCAAACTGCACCAAACTGGTTACGAGTGTAGTACGTTAGTACACAGTCGTTACCATTCATAACGTAGCCCGGGTCATTTAGCAAACGACCTGCTAAAGTTAACCCATTTAAGTTATTGGCTGACTAAATGTTAACATTAGACTTAGTCAGCACCCAGGTGTAGTTAAATTTGACTGATGTTAGCAAGCGTCAGCGGTAGCTAGCTACAACACTCGTTAAACATTTACGGAATACCGTTGCGGTTACGCGTAGTTTTACATCACAGCGACTTAATAGTGTCGTGTATTAACGTGTCAGCTTAAAGCACGCGGAGTTTCACTAACGGGATAAAAGTCAGAGTAAAGACATGAGGAGAATGCAGCTGTATTTCTCCTCAATACCCACCATCCTGCGTCGCCATGATGATTGTGTACAATTTGTTAGGTTGAGGCAAAGAGATTACAGCGAGCAGGATGAGCTCCGGTGTCGTGAATGGGAAAGTCCACCGGAGTTTTATAACCCCGTTACATTTAGGTGTTTTAACGCGAGAAACGACACACAAAGACAAAAATATGACTGCATTTTAAAATGACTTTACTTACCCGGACAACGTTAAAACATTTGTAGTTTCAGCACCTAGCCGGCGAGCAGAAAGGCAGGAAGAGATCGCGCATGCGCAGTCGGAAAACACCCCTCACATAAAGTTGTGTAACGATAAAAGCAATTGAATTTTTGACGAAACGCATAGTAATTAAAGTATAAAAAATAAAATAAACTCGGAAACACTTAAAACGAACAACAGCAAATACACACGGCGCAGTTTAGCCACAGACGGAACTGTTTGCAAACCCGGAAGTATTAAGGAGATACTTCTCTTGCTCCACTGCGATTCTTTGTTGTTGTGGCGGCACAAGACCATGCACAAGACAACCGAGAGGTGGCACATCACTCAAAGGCTATTGGACACTGTTTTTCTTCTTCTTTTGCATTGTTTTGACGTTGTGGTGTCACAAGGGCGCTTTATCGCCAACTTTTGAAACCTTATGAGACAATTCCAGTCACATATTTTTGCCACATTATGGGTGAATACAATTAATCTGGAGCCCTCTATATTGACGGTTTATGACTTTCAGGCAGCTCTCTATGTCAAGAAAGTTTGGAGACCCCTGGTGCCGTCTTATTCTCGATGTCATTCTCCTGACCGCCTCTGGAGGGCAGCAAAGATAAACGAGTGTAAACGTCTGGAAAATAGCACAAACAATCAGAAGAAGAAGATTCTTACAGTGGGCGATGAATATTCATGTTGACGAAAGTTATGACGGAGACGTCGAGGTGGGAAAAAGGGGAAGACCGCAAAGAAAGTGTTTTTTTTAATTTAAGTCACAAGTTGTCATGCGAGCGCTGATTGGTATGAGAGGCGGGAAGTTGCGTTTATTCCAGTGTGGAGAGTGTGTTTCTCTGGGCTCTGCTCCTCTCATCCCTGCTGTCTGCGCATTAAACTTTAACATAAAGTGAGAGTAAAGGCTGTAACTGTAGTGGTGCTGCTTTGTTAAAATGGATTTATCGGAGACTTTTTACGAGTCCGCACGGGAGTCTTTATTAGATTTGTAGTTCATACCAGTCGACAGCACAACATTACCAGTGACTATACATCTGCCTAACGACTTTTTGTTCCTTCTTCGTAAACCGGCGGAGACACAAACACACCATGGCAGACACAAGGACCTTCAACGTTGTGATTTTGGGTGTGGGGTTTTTGCTCGTTTTCACCGCCTTCAACACCTGTGCAAACGTTGAAGTAAGTTTGAAAAACAAAACACAGCTTTAATCCTGCCTTTGAATGCATCACAAACTCCTGTAGTCAACTTTGTTTTGGTCCCTTTTCCCTCAAAAACTCGTTTTTACAACGCAGTTAAACACCGCACAAGCTGAAAATGTACAAAATTATTATTATTATTATTACTACAATGTATTAGCATATATTATTACATTTATACTACACCTCACACACATTTTCTTACATATTATTGGTTACTGCACTCCCAGGTTTCTGTATTTAATACCTTTCTTTATCCTATAGCTTTGGTACCTGTGCCTTGTAGTATTTGAACTTTTTTATTCTTTTGCTTTGACAAAAATGTTAATCTAAATAAAGCCAGCACAGCAGCAGCAGATGTATCATGGGCAGTAGAAAATTGGTCAGTCAGAGCTGTGTGTCATGTGCACCTCGTGTTTCCAATTTTCTTCACTGGCCAGTGAATTGGTCAAAGCACATGAATGATTTTTATCAGGAAAATTAAATTTGTTTTTATTCATTTGTTCATGGTCCTTTTTTTTTAAAATCCTCCTTCCAGCAAACTGTGGTGAAAAGCCTAAACAATGATACCTTCACTGGCAGTGGCTACCACAGGTAAGCTCACAGGAACATTCTTGCTGATGTGTGTTATAAACCTGTTAAAGTAATTTGTTATAACATCGTCTGCCTCCTTCACAGTCTCGGAATCATCTACGGTGTCTTCTCTGTCTCAAATTTACTTGCACCAATGATCGTCACAGTCATTGGACCGAAGTTTTCTATGTTTTTAAGTGGCCTGCTTTACAGGTAAGCATGGAAATAATTGTTGACACGGATGAAGAACGACACACGTTTCTAATGTCCTTTCCCATGTTCTGTGTCCAGTGGTTACATCGCTGTGTTCATCATCCCTTCAACATGGTCCTTTTACTTGACCTCTGTGCTCATTGGCGTCGGAGCAGCATGTGAGTAAACTGTCCGAAGTCCTTCACATATACTGCATGCATGCACACAGAGACCTTTTTATTGATAGGGATGCACAATTTAGGCCTCAAAACACATTATTGGATATTGGCAAACATGCCAAGATCCCCAGATATGACTAATGACGAATAACATTTGGTATCGGTTATCTCAAATACATGGAGCTTTATCTGTGACAAAGGAAGAAGAATCATGGACTATAATGTTAATTACTGTCTTTTATTTGTATTAGTATGAGTTGCATTTACACTAATTCATTAAGTGATGATCATATAATGGTTATTTTTTTGCCTATTTGTAAAATTGTCCACAACTTATGATGACTTCCAGTGGCCAAAGATTGTTGTGCAGAACAAAGAAAAGTACATAAATCATTATTTTTAAGAAGCTGAAACTAGGAATGATATGATTAAAAAAGGTTGGTCCATCACATTTAACATATATATAATACAAATATACAGCGTTTATAACAGATTACACACCAGTTTGACTCCTCGCAGTTATGAACTAAGGAAGTTAAGGAGTTATAATCATAGACTGTATATACATTGTTACATCATCTTCTGGTTACTTCCTGGAGACATAAGAATGTATTGTACCAGGGGGCGTAAACATGCAGGAGTGTGTCACTCAGTCGGGAGTTTCATGTCTTCTTCAATAGCACATGATGTTGTGAATTCTGTTCCTATTTAGAAGAAAATTTACCATATTATATCTATATATGAGTCTTTTTGCAAGTTTTTCTGTTAAAATTGGTTAAAACACGGAGGCACGTCTTTAAATACTTCACCATGGCCCCTGTTGTTTTTGTTGTTGTTTTTTTGCAACCTTTGCAAACTAATTTGTGTTAAAATCCAAACGGTGTTTAATAATGCATGCAGGGATTATCATGACTGGAAATGTGATGACGCATACAAACAGTATATCCCAAATTAGCCTTTAAATGGGTTAGGCGCCGTTTCTGTAAATAGTGCACAGCACCTTGAGCTCGCTCAAATCTGTTAATGAAAATAAAGTGAAATCGGCTCTTTGCTGAGTGTTTACTGGGGGGGAAAAAAATGAAGAGAAATGATTTGGTGGGGGTCGGTTTGTAAATGCAGCCTGAAACTGCTGCAGTGCGATGAATTTTCATCATGTGCCTGACATGCTACGACGTGCTTAAACACATTATCCACCAACACAGATGGATCACGTTTCCCTGCATGTGAGTAATTAACTGACCAGATAATGTTTCTTTTTCTTCTTGAAATGACCCTCACTGACCCACAGTGCTGTGGACGGCTCAAGGACACTTTCTGGTGGAAAACTCAGAGGCGTTGACTATCAACAGGAACACAGGGATGTTTTGGGCTCTTCTACAATGCAGGTATGCTGCTGTTTACACTAATGACTGACTCTCTCTTTTAGGGCTAAACAATACATCATTATCAAATTGAAATGGCAATTTAAAGGGAAACTAAACCCCCTCTTCTGAAGCTAACTTTGCCCAATTCCTGATTGTGAAAAATGCCAAGAAGTGGGCTGAGAGCTAAGTGAGGGAGAATGGGGAGCATTGCAGGGGGCGTGGTCTAGTCGTGAAATCTGACATTGAGTTGCAAAATGAGACGTCAACCATTTTGATAATGAACTATTAGGTTTGATTAAAACAAGTTTTCTGATATTTCAGCTTCTTAAATGTGAATATTTTCTGGGTTCTTTGCTCCATATAACAAAGAAAATCATTAAGAATGAATCACTTTGGGTTGTGGTCAAAACAAGACATAATTTCCAGGTTTGAGAAACACTGATCAACATTTTTAAAATTTTCTTTTGACATTTCACACACCAAACAAGTACTCGATTCATCGAGGAAAATAATAGACAGATTCATTAGTTGCAGCCCTAACTGTAATCATTATTATTATTTTTTTGTTATCTGTTTTATTTTCTACTCACTCGTACCACCAGAGGAAACTCACGTACCGCTGCTGGTACACGTACCACAGTTTGAAAACCATGGCTTTACACTAAACTGTGAAGAGTTGCACCTGGATCAGCAGATAGTTACACTTTAAAACAACGCAATTGTCAAATCGCAAAGGCTGCAATTTAATTTAATAGGAATTTAATAGGTGTTTTACAAAATTTGCAAAATGAATGGAAAAACATCTCATACAAGTATAAACTATAAAGCAAATATTTGTGATGGTGTCATGTGTTGGTTATTTCATAAATTGTGCTACCTCTTCTCATATTCGCCTGCAAGTCGCTAGAGTCGCTGCAAAATATAATATTAAAACGACAACAGAAAACAGCCAAAAGCCCTTTAATCCAGTGAGATTTGCAGGTGAGAGTTTGGGTCGTTTCATGTCTTTTATGTGGTCCACAGCTCTTGCACACAAGCGCGGACATCTAATTTGTATTTGCTAAAATATGCAAATTGAAAAATTGAATTAGTATAATAATTACTTTGGCTGTCACCTGCGCCAGAGCTCACAACAGGGCAACGCTAATCCGAGTCTGCAGTGGCGATTCCTGCCACAGTAAACTTATGAATCTATTCCTCACAGCCCACACACACACACACCATACTCAGTCAGTGTTATCTATTATGAATATCCCGTTATCCCTCATTGAGGCTTTGGGAAAGAATAATTGCACAAAATGTTAAGCGCCCAAGAGGTCTGATTGTTGTAAAACTTGCCATCCACAGGAAACGGTATTGAGGGTGTTGTAATTAAATGTTCAAGTGTGTAAAAAAAAAATCAGATTATGATGAACTTTGGAGGGATAATTTATTGCCTCCTTGTTTGGTTGGTTCCAGCGGCATCTGTATCATTTATGGGCAACTGGATGCAACTGTGTTCCAGTTACTGCTTCTATACACTTTAGTTCCGATTTGATGGATGAGCCAATGGTGGATTGTGTTCTTATCAGGTGAAAACCATGTGTCTCCAAAATGTCATATTGTTTTAAGACACCAAGACTCTGTCCGAGTTCATGTAGTTGCTGTTTTGGGCGTCGAGTCAAATCACATGATTTTCATCTACAAACCTCCACTTACTGATATTTTTAGCTATTTTGGGGGGCTGCAGGAAAAACCTATGACAACAATTACCTAATTCATTGTAAATTTAGTTGTTTATTTTTACACATTTTGGGTAACAGAGCAACATAGTATATACAGAATACAGTGTGTAAGATGTAGCCACATTTATTGGTGAAGTTGTATTTGTTGCAGCTGAATATTTATCATTAAAACTCAAAAGATATTTAGTTTCTTCATTGCTGGCTATTGTAAAAACACTGTGGTCCAAAATGATGGCATCCATGGAGCTGACCTGGCCCATTTCACCTACATTTACACACTGGACCTTTAAGGCAGGAGACATTATTATTGTTTTGGTTGTTTGTCCCATTTTCCCAGTCATTTTGACAATTGCCAAAGTCAGTGTCACATCAAAATGCAAAAATCCAAACCCTACTTATTATTTAAAACACTTTTTTTGCCTCTTATTGTGTATTTCTATTTGTTTCTGAGTGATTCAAATCAGTGACTCCACTACAAGATGAAGATCAAGTAAGTGATATGACTGAAAAACACCAAAAACATTGAGGTCGTATTTGTAAACATTGAATGAGGCGAAGAGAAACTGTGACTAGTAGTGATTAAATGTGTTTTTTGTCATGTATGTTTATGACTCAAAAATCATTGTTGCCTCTTTTACAGCATGTTATTTGGAAATCTTTACATTTACTTTGACTGGAATGGGAGAACAGAGATATCAGGTACGGTACCGTCCGTCGAATATAATGGAAAATATCAATAGCTTTACCAAAGATAACTCTGAATGCATTTTGTGTTATACATCTAAATTTTTCCTCTCAGACAACACTAGGAAAAACAACTTCATGTCCTTGTTGGTGGCCTCTGTACTCGGTACACTCAGCTTCCTGGTGCTGAAGAAGAGCCATCATGAAGAGGAGATGCTCTCTGAAGACGAAGGGCAGGCGCTGCTCTCAACTCGCACAATGTAAATCCTTCTGATAATTACACCTTTCCTCACCGTGCTCTCACAAAACGACCGAGGATGTACGACAATCACTTCTAAAAGGACACGCTGGCTATGAATGTAAATTAGTGAGTGCCATGATGAGATATATTACTGTAAACATGGCCCAAAAAAAAAGGTTTTAATTTACCTTTCGTCCAGTGTTCATAACAAAACCACGCAACAAATAATTTTTCAAGCAACCTTAATAATTTTTCTTTTTCAGGATGACTTACCGCCGCAGCTCTGATGGAACACTTGTCCTTCACATAAATGACAGCAGCCATTTCTCTCTAGATCATTGCAATTTTGACAAGTCTAATCATAGCCCTCTTCAAGCAGGGTGCAATCATGCAGATTCAGGACGACTGGGACGGAGACTTGACAAAGGGACGGACGTGTTGATAGCGGTTAAACACCGTGAACCACTTCAGACGCCGCCCTTCACATTAGACGTCAACTTTACATTTCTGTGACTTGAATGTGGACAAAGTTGGACTCAAACTGTGAAGTGTAGGACAGGAAATCGGCTTTGGGGAAGAAGAAAAACATGCTAAAATTGAAATTGGACGATCACATAGAAATCCCGTTTGTTCTCCGAGGCTGTGTTTGTCTCTTATGGCAGCAGATTGTTTTTGAGACAGTGTTGTGAGAATCTGCCAGATGCAGGTATTTGCTTTCCACCGGAGTCTGTGCATGATTCTCGCAGCATAACAAGGAATTCTTGTGGGAGCAGTTGTTATCTGTGGAAGTGCTGTTGTGTGCACTCTGTTGGGATTTTGAGGAAGTCTTGTGATCTCACTCTGCAGCTAAAGTTTCTTAGATTTGTAAATAACTTTGCCAGGTTTACACTCAAAGGACGTTATGTTGTTGTTTGTGTGTGGAGATGATTAAGTTCCAGCTTTGGGGAAGTTAAAACGTGTTTCCTTTTCTCTTGGTTAGGTATAAACAACGAGCAAACACTGCCGCGCAGGACGCAAAGTCGGAATTCAGTAAGTTCTATTCTACATCTGAGTGTTTATCACCTGACGTGTTACTCATTTACACCCAATTCCTGCATGTATTTATTATCTTCAATGTCTTTTTATTCATATGCATAGAACAAACTCTACAGTGTGTCCCATGTTCAGACAACACACTATTACTCACTATTTATCCTCCACCCAAAGGTCTCGGAGGGCACTGGTGCCAATCCCAGTTGATGACATATAGGGCGAAAGCCGGGGGAATATATCCTGGACAGGTCGCCAGTCCATCACAGGGCCTAAATAGAAACATAATTTCCAAAATTTGCATCATGTTCTTTTGAAAAAAGACATGAAACTAACAAATGAAAACATCAACTCCTCAGGAAAATGTTTACCGACATCATAAATCAAGTCAAAATTGGGCTTGACACACCCACTAAGTCCACTTTTGCTTCACTTTTCAAACTGGAATACCAAAGTCCAGTTCTTGTACAGAGTCTGTGGTTGCAGCTAACAGGTCATGGAACAGCAGCAGTATACAGCACCACAACACAGGAAACACTGCAACATGTTTTCTGTCCCTTGGGAAAGTGGTGTTCCGATTTCCTGGCCCTATTATTTTGGGATCAGGGGCTGAACTGTTTGGGAACCTTTGAATTCATTTATCAAATTTAGACCCTGTGAGTGAGTGAGTGAGTGATAATCATCACCTCCCACTGAGCCACTAGCATGGATCAGAATGAACATGCAGGCAAACAACTTCTTTACCTTGCATCCTGGCAGAGGAAAAAGTTTCATATTTTTCTCAGCAGACGTAAATATGTGTGTGTTGTTTTTGCTTTCTGTTGTGTTCTGTTCTCCTTCCATACTGCAGGTAACCTCGAGTTCTCTGTTCCACCGCTGTTGGATTGCATCTCACAGGCAGTCGCCGGCACCTTTTGTTTTTCCTTGAGTGAAAATTGCTTCCACGTTGATATGAATCTTCGAGCATTACAACACAGAACACAGAAGCTGCTTGTGCGAGAGTTTTATTTCAGATTATATCTCTGTTACCTGACTGGGAACTTGCACCTGCTGTCAGTGCAGCACCGATGCAAGTCGAGAAAGGGCATCTGGTGGGATTTCTTCATGTAAAATAAGATTTATCTCTCATGAGTGTTTCTCTAACCAAATGTGGCTTTTTGGGTTATTGAGACATTATATTTTCTCATTTTGAACCAGCACTAAACTTAAATCGTCAAAGGAAAACGGGGCCTTGACATACTCATCTTTTATGTGAGCTCAAAATAAAAGATGAGCAGGCCATTACTGCTCAAATATAGTGCTTAGCAATTCAAATCAGTATTTTTGTGTCTCCCCTTGTTAAGAAACTATCCTGCAACTTCTGAAGACTAAAACTATACTGCTCCTGAGTCCCTGCATGGCATACAGTGGTAAGTGTAAAGCAGAATGTATTTTATGTCATGGGCTTTTTAATATCGCAGTATTTAGCAGTATCGTCATGCAAAAGTGGGAGTCACTGAATATATTCCTGCTTTTTAAAAAAATATGTTTTTATATTAATTAACTCTCTGGGGAAACCTATTATGTATTTATTTCAACATTTAACGTCTATTTTTAGCTCATCCAATGTATATTGTCTGGGTGTTTTCATATAAGCGCCTCCAGATTTCTACCACGCCCTCGCTCATGCTTTTTAATTTCAGTATATTTTATTATATTATTCGTAGTGTTGACAAAATATATATCAATTAAGAGGAAAGACGCTTTGTGCCAGATTTAGCAACTAGCTAATTGCCATCTGTAGTTCCCCGGGCAGGTGAACAAACACAATAAAGTACAGAGCATACACACGTACACACTCTCAGCGGCGCGCTGAATAAAAGCAAGACGTTCTAAGATATCAACATTGAAGATAAATGTGCTCATGTACCCACAGAGTGACAAATCAATGCCAAAAAAGACTAATTCAAATCCATTTTCAAGTTATTTTCCTTGTATTTGTGGGCACGAAATCAAATAAATCCTTTGTTTTCCAGGCCTGGAGCTATCTTTCTACAGCGGAGTATATGGGACATGCATCGGAGCAACGGCGCACTTCGGACCGGCAGCCAAAGGCTTGATTGGCATCTCTGGGATCGTGGTAGGCATTGGAGAAATAGTGGGTATGTTAATATTTCTCTGTCATCAGAGCTTGTTTACAGTCACTGAACATCACTGGGCTCATGTCGACTTTGTTCTTCCTCATCAGGTGGAGGCTTGTTTGGTTTGCTGTTCAAGAACAACCGCTTCAGACGGACGTCCGTGGTTTTCCTGGCAATGGTTGTCCACTTTGTTGCCTTCTATTTGATCTTCCTCAGCATCCCCGGCGACGCTCCTGTCGTCTTTAAAACCGTCACGCAAGAGAACCCGTATCTCACTCCAAGGTATTTCATTTCTGTGATGATTTCACCATAAAAGTATACAGACATCTGAAATGCCAATGTCACCTTTCTGTTTCGTCTTTAATAAAAAAGACAATATATTCCCCCTCAGCGTCTCCATTGCCCTGCTGTGCAGCTTCTTGCTTGGACTCGGGGACAGCTGTTTCAACACACAGCTCTACAGCATATTAGGCTGTGTTTATGCTGAACACAGCACATCTGCTTTTGCCATCTTCAAATTCATCCAGGTAATCCCAAGTCTCCTGTTCTCAGACACTGTTAGCAGAGCCCAGCAAAGCCGGGTTAAAGTGTTGTCCCGTCAAGTGTGAAATAAATTCACCTGAAGCCTCATTAAAATAGGAAAAGTCGGAGACCCACACGCGGAGCTTAATCCCTCCCTTTTTCCTTCCTGCAAAATTGGCGTCTAACCAAACATAAACCCTCGAAGTTGCAGTGTTTTTTATAAATATTTAAAATGAACACTTGTTAAATAAAAAGCTTACTGCTACATGGGCCTAATAAACAGGATTTTCAGTTTATGCCTTATGTTATTGTAAATGCACGAAACAATTAAAGTTCAATTATGAAAATTATTCAATCTTAACTGCAGTAAACTATGGTAAATAGCTGGTGCAAGGTGATTGGCCCAGAATATTTTTTCTCAAAATATACAGCAGGACAGAGTCACTGTTGGTACGTAAAATATGATGATAATCTGAATCACATGGTGTTTCTTCTAATCTCAAACAGATTTTTTGACATGCAGCAACATTTGCAGCCTAGATATGATACAATAAAATATGTTAAAATAAAATGACATAATTATAAGATGCGATACGTACGATGAGATATAATAAATGTGATATTTAAAATTCGATATAAGATACGATGAGATATGTTACAAAACATTAAGATGCCTAATGATACAATACGATACGTACGATAAAATGCGATATAAGGTACAGTATAATACATACAATACGATAAGATGCTATATGATAAGATTAGTTACAAAAACGAACAACAGATAAAACGTGATTTGACACAATATGACATGTACGACAAAATGCAATATGATAAGATACGATACAAACCATACGATACCATAAGATGTGTTATGATAAGATACAAGATACACGATAAATTGTGATACTATAAGAGATGATACAATGTGATAAGCTAGGATACGCTAAGATGTCATTAAAAATGATACCATAAAATGCGATACATACAATATAAGATGTGAAATGATAAGATATGATTCAATACGACAAGATAAAATAAGATATGATAAGCTAAGGAGGATAGCACAGTTGAAGCATCATTAAAAATATAAATACAATGACGAGGGACAGTATGAACATAAGGATTATAAGCAGATGAACACAGTTTACCTTGTGTACGCTGTGAAGACTACTGAACTAACTATTTAACATAGCGAGCGCTGCTTCCCTGAGAGCTGCCGTGTTTAGTTACGGTTGATAAGCTGTGACTGGGCAATTGCTGTTTGGGAGCAGGGATTATTGAACAGTCAGCCAACAGTAAATGCACCACAGGGATGTGTTAGTTTGACAAAAGAAGCGCGAGTGTTACTTCCCGCTGTCAGCCGGGGTGCCGTAACTCGTTCAGGCTCGCGAGAGTAACCCTGTCTATTAAATGACGGAGCAGAAACTAAGTTACTTTTCCCTCGACAGTCTGTTTTTGCAGCCGTGGCGTTTTTCTACAGCGGTTACGTCCTATTGATGTGGCAGCTCCTGCTGATGGTCATCCTGGGCTTCGCTGGGACGCTGTGCTTCTTCGTGGTGGAGAGGATGCAGAACGTCTCGGGGGATTTGCAGGAATATTAGAGATGAGATATTCTGTGGTTTTCTAGCTTTTCTTAATTTTTGATAAATGTATGTTAATGTGTATGGCATGGACTTTGCCAAAGGTGCATATTTTTTGGGTACATTTTAAATTGTGAACCAGGTTTCTCTAAAATATGACCACTCAGTGCCTTAGTGCTTCAAATTAAAAAATGTTCAACTGAATTAAATTGCCATTAGAACATACAATCATGTATTCTATGTCATTTATGATTTTAATCTCAGGTCAAGGCTTCAAAATATTATGTTAGTTTTTATTAAAAAACACAAATACCTATACATTTTCCTCTATAAATGAGCCATAACTGCGAGCAAAATAAGATAAATAAATGCATAATACAAAAAGCAATATGGATATTTAATTAGAGACAAGACATTTTATGTTTTTCTAGCTTTTTTAGTTTTTGATAATTTTGTGTGTATTCATGTGTATGGCATGGATTTTGCTATAGGTGTGTATTTTTTTTGGTAAATTTTAAATTGTGAACCAGTTGTTTTTTTTGTTTTTTTAAATAATGACCACTCAGTGCCTTAGTGCTCCCGATAAATCCAATTGAAACTGATTTAAACGGCCATTGAGTACACAACCTGTACATTTTGCTCTATATGACATATACAGCACATGCAAAATAAGGTAAATACCAAATATGAAGGAGTAATACGAGTCCAAGTATAATAATCACATAATACAAAAAGCAATAAGGATATTTTACTCCGACCAGTTTGTTTATTTGACACAAAATAATGAAGCCATAATGTCGTTATCATATAGTATTTTCAAGACAAATCATTTTTGTTGTTTTCGTAATATGAAAATCGGTTGTCTCATGTAAACAAGCTTGTTTTTTTTAAAGAGAGTGAAGATACTGAAGGAAGATAAATATTATGGTATTTGTGATGTGGTTAAAAAGAAATTAGTTGACTGATAAGTTCTTTTATTCACCATGGGAACCTGTTTTTTTTCTTCTTTTTTTTTACTTTAATTGACAGAAGGTTTCACACGTTTGGAAAATAACGACTTGAAAAGTTCAAATTGATGTCACGACTGGAACTAAGCTGCCTTAAGAGAAGCGTTGACGAGTATTGCACAGTCCTTGCACATTTCACTCTTTTTAATTACACTAAACAATATGACTGCTGACTGTTTTCTTTCTCTTTTACGTGTTCGTTTACTTCCTGAAGGATTTACAGTACTTTTTACTTGCATCGCTTCCAGCTCAGGTTTGTTTGTCAGTGTCGCCGATGAAGATATTTTCTGTTGTTTATATTGTATCAGAATGATTGACAGGTTTGAAAATAAAGCACAACATTGTTCCTTGTCATCGCGTGTCAGAAATAATGGTCACTAATTAACGCCTGACAATCACTCTTTCTTAATGTTTTTTGTACAATTTTGCATATTAATGTCAGTGTTTTGCCTCAGTTTTGTGGAATAAAGTTCTATGCATTTTGCACTTCTGGTCCGACTTTAACTGAACCTATAGTGAGCAAAAGTAAAATAATCAAGGGTATTATTTACTTTTCTAATTAATTTGAAGCTCAAATTCAGATGGAATTAATTACATTATATAAGGTTGGTTATATTTGGAGAAAGAGAAAGGAAACAAAAGAAGAGGAAAGTGTGAATTTTGAGTTTCTTGACCCTTTAACGCCGAGCGTATTGCGGACGACACCTTCGCACTAGTGCACTAGTGCATTAGCGTAATTACGCGACAGTTTGTTCTATCAGAAAGATTCCGACGGTTTCCGAAAGCTGAGAAGTTGCACGTCAAAGCCAATGTGTGGTTATTATGGTCATTTTACTTGTGCTGTTGCAGGAAGCCAGCGAATCAGCGTCTTTGTCACAAGAAAGGGAAAAAGTGGGGGAAAAAGCCTGTACATAGTTTCCATTTTTTTGCCAGTTTTTGGACGTTGGCACGAAAACTCAAACTTTCTTTTATCTTGAATGTGTTTTATATTGTGCAAATTTCAAATGCAACACACAAAACCTGGTGCTCATATACAACTACAGTGTTTTTTGGTTTTTATTCTTCATTTTAAACTGTTAATACACTATTTTAACATGCTGAAAATTGTAAATAATATAACAATAATATAATAAATAATAATTCCAGATATTGAAAGTTATTCTGGAAAAATTAACTCACAGGGCATTTTCTGGCCCTTTTATGGTTAAAATAAGCAAAAAAAAAAGTCCAGGCAGACATATAGAGGCTTAGGTATTAAAGGGTTAACTACTCATTTTGTCCAGAAAGTTGCCAGATTTTACTCGGATTCTCGACTTTATTCACCCTCCCTTTATTCACATTCCCAGATTAAACCCAGACCCTCACTGTGTCGTATAACAAGACAAGACACAGTAAATCTAATGGACTGGACCTTATTTGCCAAAATCCATGAGGTCATTAATCACAAAGAGGAGCAGGAGACGAGGGCTTGGGTTGAAGAGAAAGGGTTACCGGGCCCCGGGCGTCCGCCATTACTCCGCTGGTAATTAACTATTGATTACATTATAATGAGCGTAAGCAGTTTTGTGTGATCTTAAGTCAATTGTGCCACTTACTTGACAGTGGCGATGCACTGATGTCTAAGTGGAGCGGACAGCGTTTACGCGCGGAATTAAAGACGGACTGTGTTCATATCGGTCGAGCGATAACCTTGTGAGTAAAGTAACCAGGTTTGGAGAAGTCTATTACCTGCACGTTGCCATGTTTAATACATAAGCTGCTGGTTTCATTTGCTCAACTGAGATTTAAATCTATTCACTGTTTTTACTATTTATTTTATAATCATTTTGAAGACACTTTTATTTTTAGGGTGGCTACTGGAACCAAAACATTTCATTTTCATAATCGATTAATCGATTAGTTGTTTGGTCCAGAAAAAAATGATGTTCTCAAATGTCTTGTTTTATCCACTAACCAAAAACAAAGCAGGAAAAATCTGATCTGATTAAACAATACGTGGATTTTGCATTAATTCAGTTATGGATTAATCAATTAGTTGTTGCAGTTATTGTTATGTTGACAAACTAAAGGAGGCAGAGAGAAGAAGTAATGTTTCCTTCTCCCTCAACTCTCTTTTCCATTTGTAAATTAACCAACAATTAACAACAATTGTTAATAATGCAACAATTATGCAAGTATTTTGCAATTACTAAATGAATCATCAACTATATTGAGTATTTTTCCACTAATAAAACCAAGTATTTCCGTTACATTTGAGCACATGATTATTTCCAGGTTTGGCAAACTACAATGAACATTTTCAGACATTTTGCGTATCAAAAACTACTCAAATGAATCGAGAAAACCACCGACAGATTAATCGGTCATGAAAATAATCCTAAAATGAACCTGGAAACGTGAGATCATGTGATTTTCAAAGAGCAGCTGCTTCTCCGTTTCATCATCTGCAATATTATAGTGTATTTTAAAGAGATTTTACGACATCAGCACTGACTGATTTTCCGCAAACACAGAGACACTCTCTGTCAATAAGGCTGACTAAAGCCAGATGGCACTCTCTGCATGATTCTACCATTTCCATTCCAACAAAAGTTGACGAAGACGGCTTCTCATTGTCACAAACCATTTGCCATGATGACGGTTTATTGTGCTGAAATAATATTGGGGAAATATTATCATGTATCAGTGTTAAGTTTAACTGTGTCTTTGTCGTTTTAAAAGACGCGTTAAAATAATAAACATTTCAGCTCCCAAAGAAACACATTTTCACCATGAATCCATAATTACATAATTTTTTTCTATAATTTGACGACGACACCTCCTTCGAGTAAAAAATACTCCACACTTCACAGAGTGTAATGGAAATCATTTGGGCAGTTTTTGAACAAACACAACAGTAAAATCATTACTGCCTCTGTGAAGGTATGATGTCGCGTTTCATTCGTTTTGCTTCTGCTGTTTTTATTCAAAATTTTATTAAAATTCTACCCACGTTGCTCTTTAGAGGGAGAGAGTCTCTTTTGCAGCCTTGATTTCCCCAAACACAACTTTTATTTGATGGTGAATTTTGTTGAAAAGCAGATAAAATTTGAACATCACTGCTGAGCCGCCTGAATCTCCTCCACATCGCCACACATCGTGTACGTCTGTATTGTAATTAACATACTTAATTGAAATGAAATGGGTGTAGAGCCAGGGTTCCCAACCTGGGGATCCAAGAGATTACATGAGAGGGCTTTCTCTGCTCTGAGGTTGTGAGGTTATTAAAACTATCATTTGTGCATTTTAAATTTTAGAAAATCCCAATCGCACACTATTTGGATCATCAGAACTCAGTATCACTTTTTGGACCACCTTTAAATTTGAGTGACTTCTGAACTTCTGTGACCTTTATTGCTTTCTTTAAACAAAGTCTTATCAGGTCAGTTAGTGGCGATACCTGATCGTGTTCTTGTTGTCGGCATCTGTGCGACAAAATATCACACGTGAGAAATACAAGTATGGAAGTTATTATAGTTTACAAAATAAAGAAAAAGAAAAAATGATAACTAACTGGAACTGAACTGTGTTTGTAAAACTAACTCTAACTAAAATTGTGGAGAAAATGTGCTTCGTTTTCGTCTTTGTAAATTAATTTCATACATAATCCTTTTGTATTTATTTTTTCTCTGCAGGCAATTTTGTTGTATTTTCATTTAGAATAAAATGTTTATGTCTATGCTAAGTTAAACATAACATTCTTTATGCTGTTAGTAGATGTTAGTCTCATGCAGGTTATTTATTATTATTCATGTTTTTATGCAACTGAATCCAACCTCAGCAGTGTGACGCTCAATTATAGCCGAAATTCTTGAAGACCGTTATACAGTATTTGATTCAGGGATGGTTGTTCATACAATACATTAATACATTTTTTTTAAAATGGCATCTTTTGCTGGGTTTTTATGACACGCAATACTTATTAAGACCTTTTTTGACACTAAAACTAATACAAACTAAACTTAAACTAGGCATTTACAAAAAAACTAACAAGTTTGTTCAAATACCATTGGTGCGAAATTGCCCAAATCGGCTCTGAGTTGGCATTCGATCCAAAATGGCGGCCTTCCTGTAGGATTCACGGGAAAGTCGCCACCGACTTTTTTGACCGTCCATACCTAATGAACGTGCGTACCAAGTTTCGTTCATCCACGTTAAACCTGGCCCCAGGTCCGTTTTTAGCCCCTCCCACCCGAACCACTTTCAGAGGTAAATTTTCACCAGGTCTGACGCGGTCGCAGAAGTCTGTGAGTCGGGGTTTAGACTTCAGGGAAGCACGGGACAGTTTTTATCCATATACACTGCGAGCACAGGAACACTAACCTACAACTGCTGTTTATTTTTGCATATCAACGTTTGTAATTATTCACTTTTAATGAGTGTGCGTGGACAGGGGTTCGGGTTGAGGAGGCCTGGTTTGTCTTGGACAAAAGCAAGATTAGGAACCACTGATCCATTTAGACAAAAGAAAATGGCTTTCATAAAAGTAAAATAGCAACATTTCCCTGTGTTTCCTTCTGCTGTGGATGCAAATCAGTCTAGTGTAAAGTGAGGCTAAATTCTCCTGAATATCAGGACAAATGCTGATCACACAAACCTTTGATCCATGAACAGTGAACGCTCACACACTCACACACACACTGCAGAATGATTAGTCTAATTATGCCGCTGATGACTGCAGCAACATCCATTGTGCAGAAAGCTAACAGCAGAGGAAAGAAAAACAAACACACACACGCACACAAAAAAAACACCCAAACCAAAACAAATGAGCAGTTAAAGTCGTTTGTGCTCGATTCATCTCCCATATTATTTTCAGAGGGCTGTCGTCTAATTTGATGGGATGTGCTTCTCTTTTCAAAACGGGCTCATTTAATTGTGTTCTCGACCTTTTTTTATTTTATTTTACAAAATACCTTCAAACGGGCGATTTCCATAATTCACGCGAATGAGGCAGGTCCTCGGATTTAATGAGTGACTGAGCAACAGGTAGAGAAAAAAAATAACAAACGTGGAAACTGGTTTAAGTGGCAGTCTGACAATCACGCAGGTCACAGATGCAAATGAATAAATTATTTATCAATTCCCTGAGCACAGAGAGACTTTTTCATATTAAAATGGTCTCACAGGAACAGACAGTACAATCAGAAATGAAAGAATAGCATATCATGCAAAATTCATAGATTTTTTGGAAAAAGTGACAGCTCCATGGTCTCTTTTTTTAACCTTAACCAGATGTTTTTCGTGCCAAAACCTTGTTTGTAAGCGGGAAATGTTTTCATCATTTCAGCCCAAAGAGCCACAGCTCGCTTATGTAAACAAGAGCACACGGAGAGATCCACTGGATCCAGAAGAACTATATAGAACTGCGTATAGTGTAGCTGTCACCATCTTACACAAGCATGACGAAATTCATTGTGATATGTTCAGATGTTCAGATGAGATTATACTCGTCTGAACGTGTTAAATGGCCAAAGTATGTAATCTGGATTAGATCAAGATGAAATGTAGTCTGGCGGTGGAAAGAGTACTGAGATATTCTACTCAAGCAAAAGTACCACTGTCTTGACAACATTTTACTTAAGTACAAGAAGAAGTACTGAAGCGTTCTGTTCTCCACACAGAACGGTTCGAGACTGGGAATTGAACCCAGCACCTTCATGCTGTGAGGCAACGCTGCGAACCACAAAGTAGAATTTGGTAGATTCTTACCAAAATGCTATGCGAACATACTTGGGTGATTACTCACCCATCTCAAAAAAGTGTCGACAGAAGGTCGCAAAAACACAAGCTCACGTGTTTAAAGCTGCTCTCTGCGTTACAGAAGCACACGGAGGCAACTATCCAGCGACCGGGTTGAGAAAACAAGCTTAACTTAAATTCTGGTAGCAAAATATATTTTTTATTATTACAAATCCAGAATTCAGGACCACCAGAAGCTGACGGAGAAGCTGAGCTCCAAGGATCGGACGTAATGCCAGTGCTGGACAGGGATGAACAGCACGTCTCCGGGGTGCAGGACACACTCGAGAAACGGAGCTTTGGCAAACGCCGGGAAAAGCTCCGTGTCTGGATTCTCCACCTCCACCTGCACGGAGGGAGTCAGAACTGGGAAACGCTGCATATTTGCAATCTCAACGTGTTCTATCTCGACGGGGCTGTCAATCCTACCTGACTGGTATTGTGAAGCAGCTGTGACTGATGAGGGTACAGCTTGTCTGTGTCCTCTGGGGAATAAAGGCGAATGTATTTGCTTCCCACAACCTAACACATCATATACAGAGGGGGGGGGAACGCCATGTTGTAAACAAGCTGCGATCACGTAAGTCATCCCTAACATTCACTGGATCTGTTAAAGCTGTAGTGCGTGGCTTTTTCAATCTTAACGAATATCTGTTGCAGTCAAGCCATTTCCAAATTTGTTCAATTACAGCTCCACACGACTCTTTCTCTCTCTCTGTTCTTCAATACTGCAGTGTTTTGTTTGTGATGTAACACCACAACATTCCAGTGCTGTGCAGAGGAGTTTTTTTTATTTTACATCATGACTGACTAAGGTAAGGAGAGAGAAGCTACCTCTCAATTGTAAAGCAACATTCCTGCGAAAGGTTGGCGTATGGCTGAAAAACACGAACAAGAAAAGACGCAAACATTTCAAAAGTGGATCCTGTTAATAGTAATAACAAAAAAAAACTGGACAAGAGTTTCACTACTCACATCCTGAATTGATTCAGTCCCAATTTCATTAGATTTCACTAATTTGATATTGATTCATTTGGAGATATTTCAGTTATCCCACACCTAATTTTGCTTGGTGTTTTTTTCAATTTTCTTTCAATTTGGATCTCTCTAACGTCTAACTATTTATGTTACATTAAAAAATGTACCCCAAAGTAGCTACACTAACACACTTTATAGTTAATATGACCACATAATGCAACTCTGTGATCATTCAAGCTCAAACTGTAGAAACATGGCCAAATTCAATAATATTCAGCCTAGAAGCACATAAGACCATTTGCAATTACCCAGTTATCCAGCAGAGGATGCTGTGAGGGTTATGTTGTTTTGTAGTAACAATGAAAGACCAACAGAAAAGCTGCATGCGGACGTTTTTCTTGTGAACTGTGATACTCTCACGATACAGGAAATAAAATATATTAAAAGATCGATATGAAGGTTTTGGGAAACGATTTCAAATTAAGATTGATAGGAAGGAGATTGTTTTTCTAACCCATCCCTATTTTTTGGTATTTGGTCGGTATATAAGTTACGCACTGGAGCTTTAAGTGGTGCTGTTGTGTCGTCGTCACCTGAGCCAAGAAGTTTTGCTGAGGGTCCTGGTGAAGAGGAGAGACTGTACCGCCGGGTCCAAACCACGCGTTTATGGTGATGTTATCTTCGTCGTCTTCACCGAGACAGCAGTAATCAGGGAGGCGGATGTCTTCCTTCAGCTCTGGTATCTAAGGCAACGTTGCAGAGAATGATTCAATTAGAAAAGACCCACAAACTCCTAAGATTATCAAGATTACCTTTCCTGAATAATGACGTAAAATCAAGTTTGCACTCTGGCTTTTCTCTTGGTTTGGTCTTTCCACCAATTTTGTTCCAGTGTATAATAATTCAACTGGTGGATTTATCCTGATTAATTAAATAATCAATTTAAATGTTGATTATTTTCTCGATTCCCAAACCTAAAAATATTTCAAATGTCTTTTTTTTGTCCACAAACTAAGATTAATTACTTTTAATGATTTCTTTGTGACATTGAGCAAAAACAAACCGAAAACATTCACATTTATGAAACTGTGAAATCAAAGAGCTTGTTTTTAATTATAAATAAAACACTAAAATCAACAAGTTGATTATCACACTATCACAGCTGGCGGTTAATTTAGTAATTGATTAACCATCGCGGCCCTAATGTCTGCTAAGGTTGTGAACAGCTGTGGCTCAGAAGACTATACTCCAGTCCATGTGCCGAAGTGTCCTTGGGCAAGACAATAAACTCGAAAATAGCATCTGGGAGTGTGTGAATGACAAGTGCTCGTACACATGACAATGAGTTTAGAAGAATCTGTATGGTATCTATTTTTAGAAAACAAGGCCGTCTCAAAACACCACCCTTGAGTTTTCATGTACTGTACACAACCACTACACAACTTCCGAAAACGCTGGAAAAGAGAAGGATGGTATTGGGCAAAGTTGTTGTTTCTGTGTGGATAAGGCCTAATTAAGTGAGAGAACAATGTGCTTTATATAGATGCGCAGTATGAACAAGTGTGAACAGGTGCACAGCAAGAATACAGTGTACTAGAAAAGCATGAGTTAAATGTTAACCCTTGCATGTGTTATTTAAAACACAGCCATGTATATTGTCTTCTTTCACTCATTTCACTCACTCACTGTAATAATCATGAAGGATGAAGGCAGATGCTGAACACTACATACTGTATAAGACGTTGCTGCTGATTCCTGGTTGTGTGATGACTCCTCGTTTTGCCTCATTCTAAATGATCAGTGGCCCAAAAAGCAGCTTTTAGCTCGACGGGGAGGCCATTTTGTAAAGTTCAACCCTGACAATGTTATTGACTTCCATGGTAAAATTAGCTCCGAGGAGTCAATACTGTTTCGAAGCAATGTGGTGCAACACATTTCACTGTGCTGCTGGAAACGTTAGCTGAATGAACAATTAGACGACTGACAGACTCATAAACATTTTCATCATTATGTTTAAATTAGTTGAAAAGTGAAATATCAAACCGTACCTGATCGAAAAGCTGGTGCTGAGCCAGATAGCCCAAACCTTTCCCTCCATCCTGGGGAAATATAACACGAAAATACCCCCCCCTGTTAGAAACTAAAATTGTGCTGTTTGTTACCTTTGTGTTCAGGCTGTGGATGCACTTACTTTATTGCAGATATATCGATCGATGAATTCATTGACCGTGAGCAGCGACTGTGACCATTCCTCGTCCGTGTACCTGGATCCCACCTCAACGGGAACAGTTCGACAACCGGCCACGGACCTCAAATACTCTATGCTTCGCAGGAGGAGGGGAATAAAAGACTGTAAGGCACATGTCTTAAACAGAGATGCAGTTATATCAGACTGTCGAGTGAGGAATAAGGATGATAGTGGGGAAAAAACAACTAAGCTGCTTATGCTGTTTGACATTTTAAAGGCAGAAACGTACTCCGTGCACGTCGCTGCTTTTTGTCAAACTGATGTTAAATGTATGCCGCATGCAGGAAGTGAGCACTTGAGGAGGTTTTCTCCCTCTCAGCTGGATTCGAGCAAATCAGTCTAATTACATGGTGAGGCACAAGTGGAGTGGATGACTACAGGTGTACGCCTCGCCTCGCAACGCATACAGACGTTTGATATGATTATTTCCACTGTTGTTATTATTATCAATCCAGAATTAAACACAAAACCACATGACCCTGCCTCGTGGTTAATAAGAGACATGCTGATTGATTGATATTTCCTTTCATTTTAATCCTACAAAAACAACAGAACACCTGAAATGTCAGATTGTGTCAGCACTAATTTTGACACATTTACATTAACTTAAATATTGAATCATATTCTGCAAGATTAAAACATTTTTACACCATTTTTGAAACTATACAACAGTTAACTACTTGTGTAAATGTTTGAACATTTTCCAGAACATGTCTTTTCATGTGATTTGCTCAGTTTCCAAATAGGAATGTTCCTCTTAGAGTCGATTAACTGTCCTCATTTTAAACAACCTCTGCAAACATTGTGTCTGTACATTGCTTGTATTGTAAACTACTAAATCCTAATATTCCAGCATGTTTCGTTTAATAAAAAGAGGGCTTTTCCTACAAATTAAATGGTATTTGTGTTCATCTGAAATGTGTTTGCCATACAGAATAAAAACCTACAAACCACACAATATGTTTTTTGAAAGAATAAGAATAAATGTTGCGTAATCATCAGACCTCCATGGGTGTGTGTTGAGTGCCGGCCAGTGATCAATGATTCCTTCCAAAACCACTGGTTTGCGAGGCAGCAGATAGTTTGTGTTGAAGCTCTCCAGTGATGGACGTTTTACCCTGGGAAGAGCCGACTCCTCTCTGATCACAGGAACATGTGGGCGCTCGATCTTTATTCTCTGTTAATGAGACGACAAAGGGTTTGTCAATTCTTATTCCTTTCGAGGGTCATGGTTGGAGCATACAGGGACGAAATGTTCCATCACTAAAAAAACAAGTCAAGCTGCGTCTGCTATTAACTCGTGGATAGATGTGATTATGTGCCGTCACTACATCAATGCAGAATGGCCGCATCATGATGTATGAAAAAACCAACCAATTTATCACCAACCTTAATACACAGAATAAGCTATAAATCATGTCTACAGCCTTACAGGTTATATATACTGCATATGTTTATCTATATAGAGCTTAGATAAACATAATGTACATGTAAAACATTCATTCTTAATTATGACTCACTTGGAAGTGACATCAAGATAGAATACTATTTAGATCATTTCAGTTGATGAAATGTATTTATTTGCATAGCACCAATTGATAATGTTACGTTATCTCAAGAAACTTTATAGACCCGACAGGAACACAATGAGGAAGCATTTGGCAAAAGTGGAGAGAAAAAAACATTCTGGATATCTCAGAACCAAAGTGTCATCTGCTGTGACGGGTTGGGGTAGAAGAGAGGAGAAAGAGAGGTGGGAGCAATGATAAGATCATTTTGGATTAATATCAGTTTTCAGAAATCTTGCATGCATTTCTATCAGTGTTTTAATTAATTAAAAGGCCCACAAACCTTCACCTCCACTTGTTCAACTTCATCGTCTTCCTTAGAGGATTTTCTGACCTCATTTTGGAGAATCCCAACAATGACCTGGAGTATATTGTCCATGACGGCCGCACCCATGAGTAAACCCATGTCACAAGTCCTGACGGCCTGCCGCACCTCGTCCTCCGATGGACCGTCACGACACAGGGCGGCCACTTTGAAAAGGCAACCGTAAGAATAGACACGTCTCCACTCTTTGTCCACATGGCGCCACGTTCCCGTGTTGAGCTTCTCCCACGAAAAATCCAAAACGATCTGAGCGTTTAGCACACGGGTGGCCCTGGAAGTGTCGCTGTACAGCTGCTGCCTGGAGCGTTTCAGCACATCCAGCACACTTGACTCCACTGTGTCACTGAAGTGCAGGGGAAACTGGTCCTCATTAGGAGGCAGAACGGCAAAGATTTTCGACCACAGCTGAGCCATTGATGAGGAGGTCTTCACTTATGCTGTGGGGCAGAGAGTGGTGAGTCAGGAGAGCACTTGAGATGATGATGAAGCGTTTCTCATTTTCAGCTACACTTCCATGTGCACTGTGTGACTTTTCAAAAGTAAAATTTTGAACCTGAAACACTCATTCTGTGCTCAGCTCTTTCAGAGATCATCAGTGTCACAGTTTGGTGAAACTGCCCACATCGTTATCATCAATTTTGCTTTATTTACAAGCATCTTTCATACAAAGCAATGCAAGTCAAAGTGATTCACAGGATAAAACAAAACAAGAAAATATGCCAAAAAAAAACCCCACCTATTAACCATCACAGCAACACATAAAATGGGGGATAATATCAAAAATACAACTACAATACTCATGAATTACCAGAACCCAGCAAAAACAAAAGAAAAATAAATATGTAAATAATAACAAATAAAAATTGAATAAATAAATAACAGTAAAACTGTGGACAAAGGCTTGTAAAAAGGGAATACTGAGGTAAAATGGACTATAAACTAAAAGAAAAAAAAATACAGTAAAAAGTTACAAAAATTATATGGAGTTCAGTTAAAAGCCAGGTCTTTAATTTGCTTTTAAAAATACTGATATTCTCTTCTGCCCTCAGGTCTTCAATGAGGCTGTTCCATAGACAGGGGCCATAATAGTGAAAGGAGGCTGCACTGTAGGTTACTCAATCCTCCATTTTCCAAGTGCATCAGTGAAAGATGTCATTTTTCATTTGTGCAGTAAGCTTCCTCTTCAAAACACTAACTCACACTCTGATTGGTTGCACTCAGTGCACATAAAAGGCTTACTTTAAGTTGAACCAAACCAGTTAAACCGAATTACTACTTATACACTTGTACATGTGGGTAGTTTATTCAATTTCTGCTAACAAACCCTCCTAAATGTTATACACTGGACCTTAAAATGTTTTTCTAACAAAAAAAGAAAAAGAAAAAAAAAGCAATCTTGAAACATCCTGCCACCTCTTCTTGAAAGTCTCCATCTCCATATTGATGCCATCTAAACAAAGTGAACTGACATTCGTCGCACTCTATCTTCAGTGACACATGATGGAATGCCGCAAGATAAAAGTGCCCACCACAGTTATACAAAAACACAAGGACACTTGTTTTCCCCCCCATCGCCTACAGCCTCTTTGCTGCAGTGAAACAGATGTAAACACCTAATTTCCAAACTGGCATCTACAAAACACAGGTGAGGGCATCCTGAGCCAGAGATATGTGAGTGTGACACATGCACAACATCGACGCTGCCAACTACTGGCTCCAGTTGTGACACTGTCCCATGTTTGGATCCTCTGTGAAGCTGCATGTTGGCAAAGTACGGCTGGTTTTAAAGCCCCCGATTGATTTGTACATGAACACAGCCTTGTGAAGTCTGAGGCCGGTGCAATTATGGGTCCAATGTTTAAGAATTAGTGATGTCTAGTGGTGAGACAGCAAGAATAAAACAAAGACAGGATTTATGTGCTGACCAAAATCCAAATTCCCTAGCACATTAAGGAACTATGGTGGCCTTCATATTCTATAAGATATGTTGTTCTTTTTGTTTGCATGGTAAGCTTGCGCTTCAAAATGCAAAACGCACTATCCGGTTGACTTGTCTCCATGATTGAGGTAAAAAGATTTTGATTTTAAAGTGATTACACTTATACAAACATATATATCAATGTAGTCTTACAATTAGACGTTACTATTTTTCTTCTTCTTATCATTATTACGACTGCCAACTATTTTGATAATTTATTAGTCACTTTGAATGTCTTTTTTAAAATAAAATGAGTATAATTATGTGAGTTTTTTGTTTCTCATTACAAAGAATCCATACTAATAATACCATATTAGATTTTTGGACAATATATTAGATTACGTTTACATTTTAAAGGTTGGGCACAATATTTTTATACAATTTTCTGTATAACTGTATGGTCTGCAAGTTGCAGCCTGACTGCACAGTCACATCAGCTGGAAGTACAATCGTTTTGTTTTTACTGCAAAGCACACAACAGAGTCTTTGAGGCTGTGTGCATAAATTAAAATTACACAAACATGTGACTGAAGAAAGAATTGAGACTCAGTACACAAGTTATCCACAGGAATTTGTCCATAAAAAAAAACACAGGCACCAAGTAGTTGTTCCTCCAAAAGTGAGTCATGATGACATTAAATAATATTTAACTCTCAATAACTTAATACATTAACTAAGAAAGAAAACGTCTGTACATATTAATTGACAAAGGCTTTATATTAAGCTTTGTTATTAGATACTGACACAACCCTGGCGTGCAAATGACATCTATAATATCAAATAACAAGAAGAACCATTTAAATACGTCATAAAACTAAAACCCACGCCATAAGCCAGAGTAACAAGTGTTGATTTGTTCGCTGTTACTTACACAAACACGGAGTCCAGGAAGCCGACACATGTTTAAAAGCAGCGAGTTGAAGCTGAATTTAATCACCTAAATGGTATAATAACATTTTAATGTAACAATAACACAATTTTAGTAACATTAATGTCACTAAAATGATAAGACACGCTGAGAATCAGTGGTGCCGCTAATGCTACTGCGGGTGGCGCAACAAAAACAGACCGGGAGGAAACGAGGACACAAGAAGACTCCAGTTCCATGTTGCGTTCGAGGACTTGAAAGCAAGACAAAAAGCTTTGTAACAAATGTTTTTAAATACACACAAATTCAGCAGTAATAGAGTTGAAGCGACAACAGGGCTGTCAGTGATATTTTTGTAGTGGAGTGTATTTGTGAAGAAGAAACTGATTTTTATTCACTATCTGGTCCAGCAGAGGGTGGTAATCTGCTGTCACTCTAACCTGCATGCATGAGACTGGATTGAATGACAGAGACCACACACACCACATACACTCACACTTGTTTTAATATTTTAGAGAGTTTTTACATTTTAGTGATGACACATGCAGCTATTCTTCTCCAGGTTTTGGTTTGGACTACTGGTCCTGACAAGGTCAATGTTTATGCCAGAAAAGGTCATTAAAGGTAATAAATACAAGCACACACACACTCGATTGATGTAGACTAATGCATCCCCTAATCCCTTACCCTGAACTAAACCCCAATTCTAACCCTAAGCCTAAAACCAGGTCTTAACCCTTAAAAAGCCCTTTAAAATTGTGGGGCCCAGACAAAATGTCTCCACAAAGATAGGTTTGTACATTTCTTTGGACCCCACAAAAATATAAATACAAGCACACACACACAAGTTTGCAGTGCTATTCTTCTCAGGACATTTGGTAAGCCTAAACAAGGCGTTAGGCCTGACTACAACCAATTACTACCAAACCCTAACCTTAACTTACTAAGTTCAGCCCTTAACTAGCTCCTCAGAAATGAGGTTATGCCTCATTAGGACCAGGTTTTTGGTCTCCATGGTCCTGACAAGGTCAGTTATGCCAGAAGAAAATCCTTAAAAGGTAGGAAATACAAGCATGCACACACACACACACTGTACAAACACCTGTTAATCATATGTTGCCAGTTTCCCACTGTGCACACTCCCTCCCACTCTCTGCTCCTAGACAGTCACATCTGTCCACAACCCCTCGATCCCCGAAGCTGCAAGAAAATCTGTTCTCTTTTCATCTGATTACTTTATTCTTCCTGTTCTTCACATTATCGAGTAACTGTTGTGTTGTACAGCTCAGATGGCTTGGTTAAAAACAAAAAAAAAGAAAAAAAAGACACATGCTCCTGTGACAACACAGCCTGATTTACAAACACAGAGAGACACAATAAATTATTAAATCTGTATGGACAGGTGAGGACAATCATTATGTGGCAGTGATACGGTTCTTCCATCATAATAAATTATACAATTGTTATGCAAACCTTCTTCTCCTCTGCTTCCCATCGCTTCTGCCGCCCGTATGTAAATAAAGATATCCCTACAGGATTGATTGATGTGTGTCTACTCACGCAAAGCTAAAACAATAATTGGGTTTATCTTTTTGATGTCACATATAGTGATATTTGAGTTTTCCCGGGATTCAATTGCTTTTGCAGGGGGAAAAGGGAGGGCGACGTGCGCTGAACAAACATGATAGGAATCCTATGGCAGAGGAGTGTAGAATCTATAAACACATAGCACCATTATCAAATGTCAAACACTATGAAATTCAAATAATCCTGGTGCGAGCCACAGATCTGCCCCTGTATGTAAATGCAGATGCAAACAAGAAAAGGAGAGAGAAAGAGAGAGAGAGAGCCAGAACATGCCTTGTCAGAAATCACTGATGTGATTTAAAAATGAAATGTTTCATACATTCCCACTGTGTAAACAGCAGAATTCTCATGGCTCAATCTATTCTTCACGGAGGGGTGAAATTAATGTGTGGCCACAACTGCAGCATCTTGCTTTTTCTCCTCTCTCTCTCTCTCTCGCTCTCTTTCAAGCTTTTGAAACATAGAAACTGTGAGCTACACATTTGAATGTAGAAGAATAAAGAGAATTATAATGCAGACAAATCAGGAAGTCGACCCCAGCTGGTCAAAACACAGTGTGTTCTTTATTGTATGGGATGCTGTGGGAGAAAACCTCACACCATGATGTGAATGCAGTTTGTGCTCCTCTGCTTGTGGTCCCAGCAGGAGAGGCCTATGTATTATTCAGATGCATCTCGTTGTGAGACAGTGTGGGGCTACACTGAAGGTCAAAGGCCCAGCAATGTTATTCCTTGCTGTGCTGTCACTGCTGACTTCATGTGCAGGCCGTCCTCTGAAATCTACCTCGGCAGGGGTCAGTGACCTCTCCCGTGTTTCCTGGGAGGAGGAGGTGATTGTACTTTCTGTTCCTCCCACGGCCTCGTTAGCCAGTGTCACTCACAGGAAAATTGGATTTTTGTTTTAAGTATATCATATTTTTCCAGTTTTTGAACCCAGGATTGTCTCTTTTTTTAAACCCGATAGTTCATGTTCAATCATTTAAATGTTTATCATGACAACAAATAATTGTACTTAGACCTTTTAAGGCTAAGAAAGGTTTTTGAAATGAGCTTTGGAGTTTCCAATTCAGAATTGAATGTGCTAGCCCAGACATAATGATAATATGAATGAAAATAATGAGAATGTTCTTTATAATGTCATCACAAGAGAGTCTAAAAGGGATGATGTTTTCTAATTCCTATAATCCAACCTTAATCTTCAGGCAAACTAGCTAACTAATTACTACAACCAGTAATACTACATTTAATTTTGTTGTAAAGCTTTGTCTATATTATATTATGTTAAAAATTAAAAAAGTGATTTGGTTTGTATTTTTCTACACTTTTCAAACACCTTTAGGATCTTTACAGTGCCTGAGTTTGTTTAGTCAACAATTAATTTGTTTCTTCTTCCTCTGTTATTTTAAAGTCTTTTCCCTTTTTTTTTTTTTATAATTCCTTCTGAACCAAGGCTTGTCTCAGCAGCATGTTGCTGCTCGGGCTTCACCAGTAGCCAAACAGGGCAGCCGGGCAGCGTGAACCATGACTGTCAGTGTGTTTATTCTCACGGGCCGTGCAACAGCTGAGACACCAGGACACCACAGGAGGGATGTAATCACCACCATTATGCTTCAGGTGCCGCAGAAATAATAGAAGGAAACAACCCCTCCGGTGGTGTTGTCATGGATCAGAATCCAATTAAACAATGTTTAGAGCGACATAAACTGCCACTCGTAGCCTGATGACTCATGAAATTAATGTATTGTCATGGCACAAAGAAACTGTTGCAACAGAGTGTGCAGCGTGACCCAAGGCTGCGCCCATTCAAGTGCAGCAACTTCATTTTTTTTTTTTTTGCATCTGCATCCCGGAAGGTCACCCAGCTTTTCTTAAGTGTGCGCAAACACACATCATGCCAACAGCCCACAAAATGCAGTGTCACATTTATTCCCGAGATAAATTATGCATACATAAAAGCCGGTGGAGGTTAAAGGTTGTTACATTCCTCGGAAACATGGTAATGGATATTTGGAAATGCCCTGAAGAGGTAACAAATGATAGGTGTAAAGTTCAATGTCCTGTGAAATCATCAGGGGACCTGAAACAAGCTGCTTTTACAGCTTCGGGGAGGTTTTCACAGACTGTTATCTACAGGGCACATGCACGCTGCTCTAAGCTCACAGTGTGGCTGCAGGGCCAGTGTCGCAGTGGCACTGTTCCCTCACAGATGTTGCTGGTAAGTCAGAGGCGGGGATGACAGTGGCGTCTGCTGGGTCAACTGTGAAAAAAAGCCGTAAGGCCCCGCCAGCTTGGCGAGTCTCCACGGAGCAGTGTTAGTGGGACGCTCTTGTCTGCTCACTCCATGCAGGTGCTCAGTTCCAGTGGCTTAATGTGGGACGCCAGAGTGCAGGCAGTCCGTCAAAGCCACTTTAGATCAAATTAATGCAACCAGGTGTGCCCCTGCATTTGGGGGCTCAGGTGACACCTGCTACTTCTCTTTAATTAGAGCTCAAACAGCTGTTTCAGCACAGACAGAGAGAGGGAGAGGGTTTTCCCACGTTAGACTGCGGCCGCCCCACTCACCGCTTGACACTGGTCACACATGATTATTGCTGCAAGCTTTGGGTAATGATGATACATGAATCAATATGTGGAGGTGGAGGAATGTTTGGTTTCATCCGTCAGAGGGATTTCATTAGCTGTAACATGAAAGACGGCAGAAGGATAGACTTTCAGAGTAAGATTTTCAGACATTTCTAAAGAAAAATAAAGGCTTTAAGGCCCACTTAATATAAAGTTATTATATTATATTCAAATTAGAAACTCATTCGGGTTTGTCCTGGATATTTTAACTTGATTTCATTTAATAAATTGAAAAGGAATAAAGGAACAGTGCATTAATATAAGTGGTGGTTCTACATTTGTGATAGTTGTAATTACATATTTACTTGTGGCTTTAAAAAATCGGTATGAATTTGGAATCATTTTTAACCCTTGGAGGTGTCACCTTCCGACTGGGTCAAGTTTAGAAGACTGCTTTGTTGAACCCCAACAAAGACCAACAACCAAAACCAGTTGGTGTTTTATTGCCTTTTAAGTAGTCATGTTTGATTTAAGTCTATATCAAAGTATTTCCAGTGCTCCAGCTCCCCGCAAGAGTGCCCGATGTTTATAAAAAAAAGGGAATGATGACACTGAGTAATCCCCTGTTTGCAGTTCTCCCTCAGTGCATGTGTGAGAGGAGTATGTGGCACTTCTGGCCAGGAAGACTCACTTCTGACAAATATGACTCACTCTGTAAGGAAGGCAAAGATAAAAGTGGAGGCAGTCTATACCTCGTTATTCCTGCACTGTGCCGAATCTTTAGAAGGGCTGCGAGCTCTTAGGGTAGTTTAGGTAGCTTTGATCTTTCTTGCAAGCACTAATAAGCATATGGTGCCGATGAAGAGAGAGGGCATCCATCTTGAAATGGGATTTCACCTCGGTTGTTAAGGCTAAGTAGAGGTAGGTGGTCAGCTCTGGGTGCTCGACGGGAAGTTCTAAACTCCTTGACAAGGTGTGAATGTGAAAGTGACTGAGTGAAGTGAGTAATATTAGTCCAAATGTTCGAGTTACACACAGAGTCAAGATGAAGGATCTGCACTGTAATGCTGCTGGAAGGAGGGGAAGTCTGAACGCTTCTCCTTCTGTACAGTCAGGTGATTGATCTTTCTTCACACAAACACACATGTAGAGTATTTGCATTTTGAATCGTTTGTGTACAGTCCTCCCTGCTCTTGCTGTGGAGATGAGCTTTCTTTCTGCCTGTTTGGGAACCCGAAGGCTCATTCTCTCCACAAATGTTGTCCTGGAAGTGTGCAAAGGTCAGTCGGACAGAAGGAGACGTTATATTTACCAGCAGAGAGCAGTGTTGTGGCAGCAAAGGCCTCATTCTTCACGGCCGTAATCGCTCATCATGCCAAACAGGAAACAGAAATGTGCAAGGGACAGTCTGTATGTGCGTGTTGTCGTCTTTGTTGACAAAGAGTCATGAATGGCATCCAATGGTTTGAAAAAGAGACGCTGGAGCAAAGGATAGAGATTGAAACTATAAAACCGCTGTCAGAAAATAATTTGCTAGAATGAAAAACACACAAAATGTGCCGTTTTTTTGTTTTAAATTTGTGGTGTGACGACTTTTGTTTTGCTTGTAAATGTAAAGGCGTGTTCGGGCTGGAATTAGAACATGTCAAAGTCAAACTCCATCACAATGAACTCGGCCAAACACACGCTGATTGACGCATGATGCAAATCACAATTTTATTTTATTTTCTCTTTGTCCTCTTTGTTGATTGTTATTCTTTGGACAGAAAGCATTTTCATTGAAAGGTGATAATCTTCCTCTTTATTGCACAGACTTGGATGACGCCAACAGAATGAAAGTAATAATAAAATCCGCACACACTCTAGCACACACAGAAAAACACCATCAACCATGAATAAATAAAAGCTGTGGGTGGGTGACCTTGCTGCATGTTATACGGGCATCAAAGTGGGTCAGCAGTCACCTCTACTTGTGAGAAAAAGAGTCTATTTTTCATTTGTGTGTGAGTTCTAAACTAATGCCCTGGGTGGATGCATGCACTTGCATGTCAGTGTATGGGAGAAATAAATGTGTGCTCTTGTGTTGCAGTGGAAGGAAGAAGACGGATAATTTCCACGGCACCTGTGACCTGCCACTGCTTCTGTCGCAAAAACAACTGCCTCGGTGAATAAGGATGGAGAAGACGAGATGTACTGAGGCAGATTTAGAGGCGGAGGCGGGGGCCTGCCCCCCCCGTCCCAACAGTGTTGTGCAGATGTATGCAGAGGGATGTCAAAATGCCACTGCATGGTATTGATTGAAGAAACCTGAGGAGATAATTGATGATTTCCACTCTTTGCTCTCTCTCAGAACAATGAGCTCCACTTTCAGTCCGTCTTTAGTGTCGCATGTGGAACCGAGACGCTCGATGTCAAGTCTCTGTGTCGCCCTTCGCTTTGAACTCTAATCATTTTAATTATGGCTATCAAACCTAATCGCAATCGACCGCATTATGTTCAACAGCTAATTGTGATTATTATTCCGCAATGTTTAAGTCCTCGTGAACAATGTACAGCGAGTCTTGATTGGGAATCAAATGAATGCAAAGAAATTTGATAGACTTGACTTTTAGATTTACTCAATTATTGCTCTCAGTAGACCACATGCCATTCCCTGGCCAGTTCATGATGTATATATTTTAATTATGTAATGTTTATACTGTATATTCTGCTGCAATTATCATAGAAGATTCATAGAATGCGTGTTTGTTATTTATTACCTTTGCCTTGACGGTTTTTGCTGCTCTAACAACGTACATTTCTCCATTATACGGTAGCTCAGGGGTAGAGTGAGTCATCTTTCAACTGGAAGGTTGAGGGTTGGATTCCCGGTTGCTCCACTAAACCCCAAGTTGCTCCTGGTGGTTGTGTTGGCAGCGTGTGAAAGATATAGGTATAAAAGATGTGTGATAGAAAAAAAACGTGCTGCAGACCATTTAATTTAGGATTATCTTATCTTTCTTATGCGTAACAGTTCTGAGGTTGCACACAATAGCTACTTCAGAAATGTTAATGCAACAACAGCAGTCTGATCCAGCTTAGTTGCCTTGTCCGTTTTGTACAGATAATGTACTAGTGTTGGACATTTATTATTTATTTCACTTCCAAGTGCCCTTTCACACTATGTCAGTTGCGATTGGCTCAAGTCCACCCCCCTTATGTGAAGAAAAAAAAAGAAAGAAAATGAATGGACTTCCCTTTTTTCCGCAGTCGGGATAAAAAAAAAACACAACGTGTTATGGCAGATAATTAATCACTATTTACGCATCAGCTCTACCAGCCCTACTTTTAATGTAAACTCCCTTAACACCCGTTATTTATTTTGCAGTGAGTATCTATTTTCATTCAGCGCATTTTTCTGATTTTAAATGAAAAGACAAAACGTAAACAAAGCATTCCGTTCGGCCTCAACCACCTGTGAACGAATACACACAGGCACATCCGTGAACATGCCCAAAGGCTCTCTTACGACATCCGGCTGTCAAGCGGGTGCTGATCCATCATCCGAGTTTCTATGTTCACACTTTGACACGCTCACCTCTTTGAATAAATCATTCATCTCCTCAGAATGAGTTGCCTATCCACAGCTCACGTGCTTGACATTTACAGTAAGGAATTTTCATTGTATAGGCGCCATTGTTTTGACACGTTCCAAGTGTTTTAAGACAGTTAGGATTCATAATATGACATTACTGTGGCTTCTTCTTCTTCTCTGTTGTTTTGTCTATTTTACTTCCTGCAAGGTTTGTCTCTTCAGCTCATTCTCCAGAATCATACTGCATCATAATCATACTGTTCCCGTTAAAGCCTTCTGCGAGTAACCTGTGGTTAGGTTATTTTCCTTGCCCTCCTCATGGTTTTTCCTCTATAGCATCTTTTTCATAAAAAAAACAACACAAAACATTGTAGGGTTAACACTCACCATGATCCTGGTGGAATATTGTAACGACTTCAAACACAGCAAGGCGGCCTCATGCACAACTCTAAAGTAGGGTAACAAAAACGCTCACATGGAGAAAATCTATACTCTTCACTGAGACTTGATGACGCGGTTCTTGGACGACAGGACTGAGAAGCGAGGCAGACAAAAACAAACTGACACAAGAGATTGGAGACGAGGACTATTTATACATGAAGGTAGGGGAACACAGGTGAAACCAATGAGGGGCGGGGCTGGCAATCTCAACGGAGGGGAAAAAAATCACACAAAGGGAGGAAGTCAGGATCTGAAAACAGAGGGGAAGGACGGGTACAAAATAAAACAGGGCCGAACATGAGTGACTTTAACTAAACGACACTAAAGGACCAACATGAACTAAACACTAAACATCATTAATGTTAACATAATATTTGTGCTTTCTTTGGACCCCAAATGAAAGCACAAGATAAATTCCAAATACAAGCATCTATTTTAAAAGGAGGAGAGTAAAAACAAAATGTAACATTGAAATGTTCATTTTTGTGTACAGCATCTAAAAATGCAACCTTCCACTAAATTAAATACAGCAGCAACGTCTATCGTGGGAGGTAAACGCTGGTAAGTCCTGGTTTGACCTGGGTCGTTCTCGGTGTGGGAGCGTGGATTTTCTCCAGGTACTCAACGCTTCCTCCTTCACTACAAATACATGCAAATGGGGTTTGGTTTAATTGGAGACTTTAAATTGACCGTGAACATGAGCATGAATGGTTGTTAGTGTGTTTGTTAGCCCTGGTGATAGGCTGGTGATCTGTGCGGGTGATCCCCGGGCAGTGGGGATTAACTTCCCCTGCTGCCGTGACGTTCCTCACAGGATAATTATATAGATAATGGATGGATGGCGTAAAAAGAAGAACACATCTTTTTTTGGTAAAGTGTCCCGTTGGCTTATTCACGTACAATTTAACAAGGCGTAGACTAAGTATAGCTTGTCATTTTCACCCATCACGGCAGACACACAGGTTTCACAGGTTTACGATGACAAATTTCTCTTCTCCAATTTGTGATTGTGATATATTTCCTAACAAAAATGCTGCTAACCTTGGGAGCTGAAGCAACAGCTTTGGTGCTAGAAAAGAAAGCGCATAAACACCTTTAACAAAGATCTTCCATTCCCTTTATAAGGTGAATTAATAAAATATTTAGATGAGGGATTGCTGTCTTCCATAAATCAAATGCATTAGCTTCCTCTGTCTCAGTGAGAGAAGATAACATGTGTCCTGGTTTGACTTACTTTCTTTGAGAAATGAAAAATAAACCTAAAAAAAGGAGTATCCATGGTTTGTCTTTATTGGTAGAATGACTTTTACCAACAGAAATCACAACCCACCTTTATTTGCGGCAGAGGAAAGAGGATTTGGCTGCTTCTGAAGTAATCAATATTGTACTTTGTGGACTTAATCCACGGAAACAGTTCAAATGTGAGTGGGAAGACGAGACCCTTTGATTCTTTGTCTGGCCACGGAAAACATTTCCAGTTGCCACATTCTTTGCTGTCGAAGCGCTGAGATGAATCCTTTGCTCGTAGGATGTGAGAGATTTGGCAGTTCACTGACTTGGCAGGCCTCACTTGTGTTGCAGCTCGAGTATACAGTAGACTCAAAGTCAAGTCTCTCCCCCGATGTCGCCCCGCTGATCTTTATGCTATAATGCTAAGTGAAACATAGAAATCCTGGGATTCAATAAAGGGACATTGGAGCTGGAAGTGAAGTCATGACAACAATTCAAGCTGCTCACCAGTGAGTCATCATCCAAAGCAGAAGAAGTAGAGAGTCTAAACTTTTTTATTGAACTGAAATATCTTTACAGGCTACAGTCTTAGGTCCCCATTAGAATACAGTATAATTACCACACAGTTTACCCTTTTCTTTATCACTTCATTAGAACACATGCAGAAAATACAGGGAACATGAATGCAGTTTTAAAGGAAAAAACTAAACAAAACTGTGACCTTCCCCACTTGAATTATAGCACAATCCTGGCTCTCTTCAAGTGGAGCCCTCACTAATGTGAGGGAAAAACATGTCCTACAATTTCATTAAAAACTAAGGCAAAAACAAAACTGTGTTTCTTTAAACATTTGGCACAGAAATGCTCTTCAACTACGATCACCACAAGATAGACAATAACAGTAAAATAACCCGTGAAATTGGAGCCTTTTGTTTGTATGGGACACAAAACTCCATAGATTATTCATAATTATGAACAAGATTATGGTTATTTGAAAGTGATGATACAGAAAAAAAAAAAAAAAACAATAACCTGACCTGCCTGCAGTACCTGTATGGCCCACAAGGGGACTGATGGCCACACTTTTAACAATATGCTACACCAGTGAAGCTGAATGTGATTAAAGCAATTTTTTAAATAATTTTGAACAACATCAAAGATTCATGGGATTGATTTGAAATGAAGGCTACGTTTAATCTACTGTTATATCATTTATTTCCACTTCATCATCCATCCAAACTAAAACTGCCACTCATCATTTTCTTCCATTACACCGACATTTAGCCCACACATTCCAAAAAAATCCTACCTGTGATTCTCTCCGCTCCGTGCACGTCCATACCCTGGACATTCTGGCAGAGAGAAATGAACTTCCACCAACCTCAGTCCACAGATCCGATCACAGGTATTTCAGCCTCTCCTTCAATTTATAAGCTTTGCATTGTTGCCACACATTTCATTTTTTTTTTTTTTCTTCCCCGGCTACAGTACGCCGGGGCGTGATTACCTCTCTACCTGTGTGATGGAGGCATTCCCTGCGTGTCTCGGGGTTCCCGCGTGCTTTCATTACAGCACAGCCATACGTCTTCCCTGCATCTTGAAGGTGTTTGGGGAGCGCAGTAGTCATCTTGGGAAGTACACAGACATACAACACTGCATCAATCGTGGCAACCTACAACCGCCTGCCTCACCTTTTTAATTCTAATTTCACGGGAGAGGGTGAGTTGTTGCGTGGAGGTGCTGATGAGTCGTCTTCTGCCAAACAAAAGAGGCCGTGGAGACCAACTGTCCTCCTTGGGACGCATGAATCATCACTGACAAGGCTCCTCCTCCTCCTCCTCCTCCCCACTGCCGTGGTGTTGCCGTCATGAATTATCCACCTCTGTAAAGGCCTTGATCAATTAGTCAATCTCTCAAATGCGGCCCTCAATTAACATGGTGATTCCCCCAATGCTGCTGGCTCCAAACATGTTGTGCATCACTTGACACTGCCAATTAAAGCGGAGCTCTGCCACAGCATCTCAGAGAGCTGATACAGGTAAGTATACTGAAGGATTTCATCTATAACTCTGCCGGCAAAGCTGAAAATGAGGGGGAGGCGAGCATCGCTCTCAGATTGATGTGCACAGGGATGCTGTTAGAGAATTGATTTTCTTATAAATTTAGAGAGAAGGTGCCAATCACCTGTGCTGGTAGCCAAAACACCCAGTATGACCAGAATGTAAAAACAAAAGCCTGGGCTAAAAGGAGATGTCTGCGGTCTGACCAGAATTCAGATTGGCAGTGGGATGTGTGAGCCCCCAGTGTTCCAGAGCAACATGCAACTACCCCAAGTCCACTCCAATAGACCACAGCATGTGTCAAGGGGACTGTGGAACGTGAGGCTTGCTGTAATTTTAGCAATCTGCTCCCTTGGTTTGGAGCTGCTGAGGCTGTTACATGTTTGAAGTAGTAATCCTGGCAAGATGTCCACCACTCTCCACCTCTAGTGTTTGCTCGAGAAGTATCAATCTCAGTTTTCTCTTCACCAAAACCAAACACTCAGACACGTTCCCCCATAATGTGTCATCCGGTTGGTTTATCCCAATAACTGTGTTCGAAATGAGGAAGATAATGTCTAGAAAATGCAGGTTTATCTTTCGAACGGTGACTTTGGCGGTTGCCGTGCATCAGATGGAGGACACCTAAGCCTGAAAAAGTCTGTCTGGCCTTTTTTTTTGTTGCAACTTCTCAGCTTTCAGAAACCATTGGAATTTTTCCGATAGCACAAACCTTCCCGTAAATACGGTAATGCAAAGTGCGCTTGCGCTTGTTTGCGATATGCTTGGTGTTAAAGGGTTAAGACCTCCATGGCGAGATGTTGTTATAACAATACGACCTTGGCACTCTTAAACCTGAAGTGGACAATCCAATAATTAATGTTGTTGGTGAAGTTGAAGAATATCTGCTGTGAAAAAAAACAAACATGCACATGTTGTATGAGTTACACAACATTCAATACACTCATGGCAAAAGTAGGTATAGATACATATATATATATATATATATATATATATATATACATATATATATATGTACAACTTTTGCAAACTCTATGTCCACCTGTTGCGGGGGATGGATGGAGTTTCAAACGGAGATCTTTTTCTTCCATAAACAAAACTTGCTGATGGACACTGAAGTAACAATGCTGCAACACTCAAAGACATTCCTCCTATATCTCAATTTACACCTCGTCTTAATACTGACAGCACATTTCCATTTTACTCTGTTGCTGAAGATTGCACTGACCGCGCTGCCACGCTGATACACAGACCTTGTACATCTCTCATTTACACCTCATTTCAATGCTGCCTGCCCTTATTTCATCTTCTTTTTTCTTTTTTTTAACTTTGATTTTATTTTTAACTTATATTTGAAAACTTCTTAGAACCTTGTTGACCTGTTTTGTGTTTGTTAACAACTGCTCTGTGTACCTTTGAACTTCCCCCTGGGAGCAAATAAGTTTGTTGAACTGAATTGAATTAAAACTGCAGACTGAGTCTATTTTATGTCAATCATATTCAAGAAAACAATAACAGTTCATACTGATAAAATTACACTTACAGTATGTGCATAAGAAGTAGCTAGTTAGCATTGTTTGGACCAGTGCACTGTGTACCAACACCTCTAAATCAAATTTTTTATGTAATTTTTGCTGCACAATAAAATAAGAAGCTTTCTGTCAGCTGTTTCCGTCATTGCAACACATTACGTCAAGTTAACTTAAGTCCCCGCTACTCTTTCCACATTTTTACTTCCTCACGTTTCCGAGTACTACAATTAACTCAATTTTTTGGATGAAATTAACACAGAATTCATGCCACAATCCAATCAGAAATCCCACAAATAGACACAGTTAAACAGCTGTATACACATTTTTGTTCTCTCTTTCATTCATTCATTGTCTACCACAGTGGTCTCAAACAATTTTTTGCAATAATACTAATATTACTAATAATACTACAATTACAACGTTTTAATTACAATTGTCTACATGTTATTTTGATTTAATGTTTTGATTCTATTCTGTGTTATTTACAGATTCATTATATTTTTTTGTTGTTGTTGTGAACTGTATACACTTTTATTTTGAAATGGTTTTGTAATATCGTCCTGGATTACACACCACGATGGATTATCAAGACATAGTTTTAATTTATAATGACTAAACAGTTAATTTTTTGGCCTGACCAGACTAGAAGTTCACTCTCCCCCAGGTCATTTTGAGTTTGAGGCCCCATGGACCAGCTGCCGCAAGGGCGAAAGGCGGGGTACAACACACAGTGTTTAATAAACCTCTGAATGTTTTTAGACTGTGGGAGGAAACACACACACACATGAAGAGAACACGTTAACCCCTTTCTCTTTTAAATATAAATGAGCCTAATTTGCCTGATTTTATTGTACTGCTATGAACCAGAAAATATCCCGCGAGTACTTCTTATCATGTCTACATATCAGTCACCTATTCACTGACCGTGAGAGAGCGGCATCATTTGCCTCGTGATGTCATCAAGAAATCTCTCTTACATCAATCAAATAACAAACGGTGCGTCGGCCCGTGTCCGAGGCTTCTCTCCATCTGCATACTGTACTGTGTTTGTTGGATTTCACTTCACAGAGGATATGGAGGGGAAAATGTCCAGTGGGTTTCAGGTGTTCGCCAGCAGAAGTGCCAGGCCATGTAATAGAACAACTGTGTTCTCTCTCTCACGGGACTGGAGACAGCATGGGCGCACGAATGGCCACGAAAATCCTCGCATTAATATTGAAGGTTGATGGACTCCCATCAAAGCTGCTGGGCCAGCTGCATTACATTTCCTGCCTCATTGAAATCGACTTTCCCTCTCTTTGGTCTTTTTCAAATTAGACATGCTTTGTTGGAGGAGTGTCTTCCTCGACGGAGAGATAGTTTTTTTTCTTCCTCTTTTTTTCCCCTCCAAATGGACTGATAACACAAGGCTGCATCTGCCCCCGTGGACGTGATTTCAGGTGGTTGGCCAAATCCAGCGCCCTCGTTCTTCCCCCCGTCACATAAACAAGCGAAAATAATCTCATCTCGAGACATCCGTCTTGTCTCCCTCTCACCTGCAGCTGCAGTGATCCATAGGGTGCTCGAGCAAATCAATTAAATTCACTAATTGCATCAAAATGTTTGGCTCTTACACGTTCAATTTATAGTCAGTTATGCTGCTGTTGCAGATGGAAACTCTACCTCCTCCTGATATTATCCTTAGCTCTCCTTGTGAATCCATCTCAGTCATTTCATACATTTGTCCCCCACGTGGCCTGAATTGTTCTTGACAGCCTGCATAATTTCAGGCGTCCTGTGGGCCCGGATAAAGGCAAGGAAAGGCTTTTCAGTACCTGCAGTTTTAGGTGGGAAAAAAAATGAAAACAGAAAATTATAGGTGTGATGAGAATAATTAAATATAATTAGCACACCACTGCTTATAGTCTTACCCTTAGGGTGCTCTCAAAAATAAATCAATGCACCAATGCAAACCACTAATGTCCCGAAGTCCAGATTTAGAAGCATTAATGGATGTCATCTGAAAGAAATAGGTATAGAAGTATAATCTAATCAACATAATTCCAGCTATATTCTCTGGCTTCACATGCGTGTGTGGAATCTGTTAAAACACTGACCTTTTATGAGATAAGATAAAGAAACATCAGCAAGTAAGACAATAACAAGAATTGTCAAAACAAGAATAAAGGCGAAAAAAACAAGGACAAGAACGGACTTGAGTTACAAAGAAATCACATCTCATCGACCACCTCAGTCGACAAAATGCAAAAGTCGTCCCATGACCTAATAGCAAAGCAGGTGAATCAATGTATGTGGAGACAAAAACATAAAATAATCATCCTAAAATAACACGTCCTGTGGGACAAAGAGAAATGATACAGAGAAAAATAACAAAATGTTGCAGAAATCACTGCAAACCCCCCTAAAGATAAGGAATGTATTTAAATCTCAATAGGCTGCTATTTAAAATATATATTTATAATCAGATGATATAGCAAATATCCTAAGGAAGGATGTCAAATAAGCTCCAGGGAATGAGAAAATAATGTTATACACACAATGCTTTGTCCTTATTTTATATTTTTGTCTTATACATGCGCCTCCACAATGAGCACTGTGTCGAAGTGTGTGTCCAAATGAATATTTAATGACTTTTGTTTTGTTATTACAGATGCTGAAAACACATTTTTAGGCCATAGTTTACCAAAACTGTCTATATGGGACGTTTTTAAAGATGGCAAAGTTATTTGCCATATACACATAAATCTTAACTTAGAGTTTGGGAAAAGAACAATAATACTTTTTATTTCTACGTCACCTTTCAAGACAGTTAAGGTCACCATACAAAACTATAAGAACAATAAAATACAGAAATGATTAATATACAACTAAACACATGAGAAATACAAAACAAATACAGTGGAAATACAGTTTAAAGCTGAGAATGTTACTGTGTCAAGAGGTGACGAGTGGTGGACTATTCATTTCCACATTTTCAGACCAAGAAATTAAGCTGGGTCGGATGTTTTCCGCAGCCAGTGAGCAGCAGGTGAGGACAACTTTAAAATAGTACTTCAAAAAGTGCATTGAAAATAATATAAATAATAAAAGAACTATAGCAATGCAATTATTTTGGTCGTACCTGTCCTTCCCATGCCTCAAAGTGCATATACAAAAGTTACACAGTAGTAGCTGTAACTATTTTAAATAATAATAATAAAAAAAAAAGTTTTGTCATCCCAGGTGCATCTCAAAGTGCATAAAATCAATATTACAAAAATATGGTCGTATACGACCAATAACTAACGAACAATTTTGTTGAAATTGATGTGGGAGTCTTTGAGGGGCAGTGAAAAGTGTGTTTCTCTAGTTGTTTCTGGTGAAACCACAGGGTGGGCCACTACAAAGTTGTTTATGGGGCACATTTGAATAGACTGGCCTTGGAGTATTCCCTTAACACGTCTGACACTTAGTATTCTCTTTGCGGTACAAATTTATGGAATTAGATTTGTGTCAATATTGTCAAACAACAAATAAAATATCAATTTTAATCATTCAAAAATATTGTATTTTATTGGTTGAAAATATACTTGTTCTCTGTGCCATAGTTTTTTGTTTGCAATTCTTACCATGGGCGGGACTTAGGAAGCTTCCTGCTGATTGGCTACTGAGTTTTGGAGCGACAGGCTTGAAATGGCTATCCGCCTGGAACTTATAATTGTAAATATCTAATGTCGGTCAGATTATAAACATTAGATACTTACAATTATTGGGGGAAAACTTGGGGAACGAGTTCCAGACAGACAGCGACTCCAAGCCCTATGACTACTTCCGGCCAGAAAGCGCCTTTTCAAACAATAAAACACAATATTTTTGAATGATTATAAATTGACATTTAATTTGCTTCTTAAAAAGTGTTGCTTACTGTGTGAAAAGTTGTGTTGTATTGACACAAATCTATTTCCATACAAATTCGCACAGACTGCCGGGAGCATTTCGAAATCCTGAAGGCCAAACAAACATCATTGTGTTAGTATATTGTGCGGTTGTGTATGTCATTCTCCCTAATAAGTTCAGCTTCACTTATCAGTGGGGAAACAGATACTGACAAAACACACGTTGCGACCTTGTACTGTTTTTTTTTTCCCTTTCTTTCCATCCTCTGGGTTGTATATTTTTTTGTTTTGGCGAGGAGTTCAGCCTGGGTTGGGAAGTGTGATATTGGGGCCGTACAAACACACTTGACTTTACTCCACAAGGCTTCTCCTCAGGGTGCTCCAGCTTCTGTGTGCAGCACAAAGAATGCAGGTCAGCTTGACCGCAGCCTCCATCTACCCCCCTCCTCCCCGTGAGTGTTGATATGAGTGTGAAAGTGTGTTATTCTCTAAAAGACCTGCATTTAGTGTTTGACTGCCTCCTGTTATGCAGCATATGCTGGGAAGCTCTGCAGCCTGAACAGAAGACAGCAGGTTCAGACGATGGATGGATGGATGGATGGGTGGATGGATGGATGGATGGACGGATTCGGGGGTACGATGGTTACTGTTCGCGTTCCGAAACCTGGAGAGATTGAAATCAGCCTCACAGCAGATGGCCAAGTGCAATGAATGAATGAATAATCTCTGGGCTGGAAAGCAAAACAGACTCATTTGTGTCACGATGAGAACGACTGAACTCATTGGACTCACCAGCTCACTGGTTTTGTTTCAGAATTGGGCCTTAACCGAGCTTTGTGTGTGTGTGTGTTTTTAAAAGCATATTTCACTGTTGTTGTTTTTTGCCTTGTTGCACAGTTTACACAGGCGATTTGTCAGGGTCACGTCCAGCGGCCACGCTGGCATTTTATTTATTTTTGTTTGTTTGTTTATAATTTAAATCACGAGTCAACACTATACGACACACTCTCAGGGCTGGGTTACTCGCTGGTGGGATCATCAATGGTTTTACATTGATTTAACCCTTTCACACCTAAGTGACAAAATATCCATGTGGACATTTTGCTGTGCTTAGTTTAACCATAAAATGACCAGAACATGTCATATCAGTAGTGTTTTTGCCCATTTTTCCCAGAATAACTTTCAATATCTGGCAGTTATTTACAATTTCCTACATGTTAAAACAGTGTGTTAAGTATTAACAATTTAGAATGAAGAAAACAGTGTAAAACCTATAGAAAATAGAGTTTTTGACTCTATGTCCAAAAACAGGCCAAAAAGTGGAAACTATGCACAGACATTTTTCCAACTCTCTCCTCTCTGGTAACAAAGATGCAGATTCGCAGGCTTTATTTTTGCAAATTGTGTCACCATAGTTTGTCATGTTTTCAAAAAACTAGGTTCCCATTTAAAGAAAAAATGGAAAAACAATGTCCTGTGCATGGTTATTCGTTTTTAGAAGGAGCTGGAGACACGTCCCTGAAAGAGTATGTGAGAACACAAATGTCCACGGACGTTGCGCTCGACATTCTGGAACTTCTGCCAACTTCTTGACACTCTGACAGCCTCGATTGATAGAGCGAGGGAAAAGCTTTTGGATAATTCACAGCGAGCCAGTGTCCTGCCCTCTGCATGCTTAAGGCAGGTAGCATGTGTTTTTGTCTGAATGTTCCAGATATACTGTTGTTGTCAATGTGTCTGACCTGACATGCTGCATTTATCACATGTTAACAGCAGCAAACTGTGGCAATGGTCTCAATTGTATAGGCATTTTTCCATATTTTAGGTCTGAAAAAGGTTTTTTACACAAACCGCTCACGTTGCACATGTGTGCAGTAAGATAAGATAAGATAGCCCTTTAATAAACATATAATTCCAAGAAAGTACAATATAGGCAGATATTAACAATGAGACTGTAAAAAGATAAAATAGAATGTACATTATAGATAGTTTCCATAATATATAAAGTAAGAACACACACTAAAATAGCAAGAAAAATTGAAAAAAGTTTTAAGGGGAAAAAGCTAAACAAGTAGTTGCTGCATGCAGATGGGAAAAACATGAAAATCCATTTAGAAAGTCTGGGATTCAAACCAGGCACCTTCTTGGTGCTTTGAGGCACCTCTGCTCACCATAGACTGGGTGTGAACAATGGTCATCATCATCCATTTGGAAAACAAAATCCCCAAGGTCTATGATGTGACATCGTGTCAGTTTTTGGAATTCACACATAATCTGTAGCACTGGACGATACAAGCTGTCAATCACAGGAGATTTGATTATCTGGTGAGGCGACACGAGGATGGAGTTTTCGGAGTCAGAGATGAGTTAAGTTGAAAAGCTTTATTGGAAGCGGCTCAGATCTGAGGAGAACTGTGACAACGCCAAACGTCAACACGTATGTTAACAGTTGGGCATCCTCTGTCATTCTGCCTGGGAATCCCAGAGTTATGGTATTTAAAGGGTTTTGGGGAAAAGAGGGAGAGGGGAGAGACGGCGCCTTCCTCTGCTGATATCTAGCGTCAACCTTTGTCCCAGTTGGGTTATGTGCAAAAAAGATATAATGAGGCACAGTCTGTGGACAAATGATGGGTGCCAGGATTACACAGAGGCCTTTGTGATTTTGTTTCAGCCGGTCTTTACTACATTGGTTGGTTTGTGCTTAGGAATGTAAGTTGTTAATTTAAAGAAGGCCAAATTGTAGGTTCTTCTCTTAAAACAGTGTCATATACTGAATATATGCTGTCTTTGATCATCTGTTTTCCTCAAAATGGGAAAATAATTTACAAAAGTGATAATAGATTCTGTTGATGAAGTCCTTAAACTAGCGATTAAGACCATTAACTCCTCAGGAAAAGTTTTACTGACATATTGTCAAGTAGATGAGAAGCTCTTTTTACAATGAGTAGCGTCGCCCCCTGGTGGCTTGCTGCTACTTAATTATTTCACTATAGTTTTCTTTTGGGAACACATCGTTCCATAAGAAACTTCTTGGGTTCTTGTGAGTTCTTTTCTTATGGAGATCACAACAACACATGATGAAAATCCATTCCAAGTCCCTCTCTCTTGTTTGTTTTGCGTCCCGCTGTCATAGTCCTAGTTTGACGGGGACAGAATAAGACTGTGCCTTTTTCATTATCACTGTTTTTTATTCTGCTGACCAGTTCAAATTGGCCTGTCAGGGTATAAACAAGCTGTCCTGCACTTTCTAAGCTTCCTGCAAATAAAAACCAAACAAACAAAGAAAAACAAGGCACATGCTAAAATTGTCATGTGTCATGTTTTTTTCTTACTTTCGTTCTTGTATAACACGGGGGCATTTTGGAGCCATGGCGAGGTTACATGGATCTCAGTGTTCAGTTCTACAACTATTTGATTGACAGATATTCATGGTCCCCAGAGGAGGAATCATTGTTTTTTTCCATGTACTGCGTGGAAATTTAGCACACACATTTGAAATCCCCAGCAGAACAATTCATAATATCTTCCCATCGAGCACCGTCATTGTCACATGATCAATATTTCACTTTGTCAAATGCTCTGGTTTGTGACCAAAACGTCTCAAAGCGCCCAAATTTGTCAGTCCCACAGCTCCCACTGTGACGGCTGCAGATACTTATTCCGTCTTTTCTTCTCTGTTTTGAATCCGTCCTCTGTCAGGCGTTAGACCAACCAGTCAGTTTCGCTGACACTCTGCTGACAACGTCTGCTTGATATTTACCCTTACAAAATATGAGGAAGAATTACATCACCAGAATTGTCAAAAATGGAAGAGCGAGAGAAGATGCAGGCTATATAAGACTGCACCATCATTCAACCGCTGGCACCAAAGTAATATTCAGAAAAATAAAATACAGCTTTACATAAATTTTTATTTGCCTCACCAGTATTAAATATGCAATTGTAAAATGGATCTCTCAAATAATGTAGTGTTTCCTCTTTTAGAATTCTCCCAGAAGCCATAATAAAATTCTTTTTACTTGACTTTTATCTATAAGACAATTCTTGGTGTATTACCTCCACTATTAAGTTCCTACATTATTTCCAAAATGGTGGAAATTATGACCGGACTTCTTTGTTATTAAATGTCCCAAAGGTCTGCACTAAAACCGGCTGGTGGTCTCACAGAACTTTCCATGAATCTGCAATATCTGTACATGTTTAAACTCAATTCTTCTCTCTCGATTTTATCACTGTATGCTGTCAAATGTTTGGCTTTAAGTGTAACTGTTTGTATTTTGTCTGTACTTTAAATGGTATTTTTTGTCTTCATACAATACTAATCTGTGTTATTTCCGTTTGCAACACTGTCATATGTGTGCTGCGTCTTTAATTGTAATTTCTGAGGAAACGGCAGTGGGGATTGCGGCCTTGAAATTTCAATTGTGAATGTCTGAATGTTTTAAATGTACTTCTATAGGGAAGAATGTGCACATAACCTTGGATATTTTGTACATTGTTATATATTCCAATAAGAAAAATACAAGCAATAATGTCCTCATTGAGCTGAATGTTCTGAAGTTTGAATGTGGAACAAGTTAATGGCAGAAGAAGAAGTAGGAGAAACAAATAATGGGAGCAATACCACGACAAACTAATGTTTTTACTGTGTGAAGGCATTGTTAGACAATCCACACAACGCAATAATGCAATTATGTCTTTTTGTATCATTGCTTGCCCATTTAACCTCCATGTTTATTGACAATTTCCCCATGCGGTTCTATTTTTCTGTTTTTATACGGTGCAGTTGCAGGGAGTTTTACAACACGTCCGTCAAAAACCCGAAAGCAAGGAGAAGAAAGTTGATTATTTTTGCCCCCAAAACAGGAATCTGCTTGCTTGTACAATTCTATAAACCACAGGCTTGCCTGATTTACCGACCGCGTGCTGTCATGCGTACGTTTCCCTAGTAAAAGCCGAGAATTTGTGTGAAACAATGTGAACGTCCATAAAAAAAAGTGGGTAAAACTTATGTTATCTGAAGATAAAGCAGAGAGGACTGGCCTTTTGCGGGAATATACAGCAATTTAAGAGACTGTAAAAGTGGATTTATCCCCTCCAATACTGTCCTGTACATAAATGTATCTTAAAGGATGAATCACTGAGCTGATAGCAGAAGGGTGAGCTGAGCACAGGATCAGTCAGGATCAGGAGCACTCTCTCGGATTCCTGAGGTGTAAAGCTGCTCTAATAGTCACCGCGTCCTCACCTGCATACTAAAGAGACTCTGCTGTATTCATCCAAAAGACTGTGAAGAGGGGTATGACTGAATGCGTCGCCCCAAAACAAAACTGATTCATCGGTATTTCATTGAACAGAGGAGACAGGACCAAGTCGCACCACGATAAGGAATAACTCCTGAATTCCGACCTTTATCCTCCTCAGAGAAGCCATAATATAAAGGTTTGGTGTATTTGGCTTTTTTAAAAGGGCGGGTTTTACAATCTGCTTAAAAGCTTTTTTTTATATGAAGCAAATAAAGCCGAAGACGGATGTCACAAAAAACTTTACATGTAACTTAAATTCTCTAATTTAGTTGCCTACAGCAGCCAAATACACAAGCAATTAAAATGAAATTAGATGTTATTTGTTGCTGCTCGTTTTCTTGCTGTATTTCAGAGCGGTTCGCTTCGCAGTTTAACCGTAAAAAAACGCATTACTGTGTTTATAGAAGGTGTAAATGTATCTTGGTGTGAGCTTGCATAACAAAACCTGTGGAATTATGAGACCACAAACATTCAGTGAGACCAAATATATATATATATATATATATATATATATATATACACATTTATCTCTTGACGGTGTTTTGAAACGTTATTGTTTCTGTTTTTATTATTACCAGCTTTCTTTATTATAATGTGGGCCTGATGGTTTATTTATGTATAAAGACCTCTTGCTCTTGTTTTGTGACTTTGTGAATTTCTGACGCCGTCACTGCTTCAACACAAACAAAATAAAATTATATATATATATATATATATATATATATATTCGCGATAAAATGATTTGTGAAAATGACACGTGTACATTTCCTCCCGTATGTGGTCTCACGCCATGAAAACAACTCCGTTATTATTTACAGGTCATGAAGCCTGAACAACGAGCATGAATAATAACAAGCGACACCATCTGGGGATCTTCAAAGTCCCACATAAGCCAGTAATGAACATTAGTGCTGTGCAGAGGGTCACTGAGCAAATCTCTGTCACACAGTGTGTGTTCGCTCAATCGTAAGCAGCAAAAACGCTGCAGTGAACCGAGGGCGAAACCTGCGTCCATTATGAACACAGCGTCTCTGGGTCGGATCATAAACTGCTCGCAACACAACCTGACAAGCCACGCCCGTTTTTAACTCTTGCTGTGATTATTTTTGGTAGCACTTTATTTTGATAGTCCATTGTTATTAGTTACCAACAGGTAGTCACTATCGTGTCAACAGATACTCTTGATACTGATAATGGCGCTTTTCCACTATACAGTTCCAGCATGACTCAGCACGCCATGGCACGGCTCGACTCCACTCGGTTTGTTATCCCCGTTTTCCATTATTATGGTACCTCCTCAAGGTGGGCGGAGTCGTCATACCACAGCTGCACGAAACTGCCGTGCCGTTGTTTTATACGCGACACAAATGCACAAACTAGTGACTCGTAAAGCAGTTGTTGTGAATCATTAGACTCAGAGATTTGTTCATAGAATCGTTCAGCCCTAGTCACTGAACTGAAATACAACTGAACGGGTCGTGACTCCTTATATGTTGAGATTTTAGACATGTCCTTCGGTAAATGTTGAGATTCACACACGTTTAACTACAGTTCAGCACTGTTCGCTTTGATTCTTGTGTCAGAAGTCGCGCTCATGACTCTTCCAGTGACGACACTCTCTGACCAATCAGTGGCCGACAGTCTGTCAACGTCACATTTTAGTATCGGCTTAGCTCACTTGGAACCTCGCCAGAGCAGGTATAAAAAAAAAAATACATCAGATACCAGGTACTATCGTTAATGGAAAAATGAGTCGAGTTGAACCGAGTAGTGCCAGAACTGTATAGCGTTTAATGGATATAGTCTTTTAGCTCCGTCTGCCTCACATTCAAGGAAACTGTACAGTACATTTACTTTGATTATACATGAAATGTGTACGCTTTTGCACTCATATTTGACTGATTGTTGTCTTTTTTCCTTTTTTGTTTGAAAGGGAGTGTAACAGGACCACATTAGGACACTGACTTTTATTCCTTCAAAGCTATAATTTAGGTGACAAGCTCTTGTTGTGTGTGGTGCGTTCACATCATTTTGCTCAAGGATGTTGTCTCTCACAATTTGTTATGAGTTAGTTATGAATAGCAGCTTCATTGGCTCTGTTAAGGAGGTTATGTTTCCAGCGCTGCCGTCTGTCTTTACAGCAGGATTAGTCAAAAATCAACTGGACTCAATGTCCCTAAAGTTTTGTCGAGAAGTGGGGTTTTCGAAAGAACCCATTACGTTTAGAAGCGAATTCAATTAAGGAGGTGCATATTTTCACTTTGTCTCAAATAAAAAGATAAATCGTCTTTGGATATTTTATAATTTTCTTCACCAGTGGTACAGAAATCATTAAAAATGTATAATGGTCTGTATGCATATAGAGTTTGTGACTGAGAGTAAGTGTGTGTGTGTGTGTGTGTTACTGCACATTTGTGGCTGTGAGAATATAAGCGGCCCAGTGACTCATATAGAGCGCATACGCCTATGATGTACACTCTGTCCTCACAATAAGGCTATTATTAGCAGACGTTAGTGGAGGAGTGTGGTCTAAGAGAACATTTTAACTTATATTACGTCAATGCCGATGTTTTTTGATGCCATTATTTGTACTACAATGAGTAAAGGTACCTATCAAACCTTTACGTGTAAGGAGGGTTTATATGTATTTGCACGAGAGTGCAATTGCTTCAAAATAGTCCAAATAGACATTTTGAGGCTTAGGTGTGCAGTTTATTATCAGTATCAACCAGTATATTAAGTAGGGCTGGGGTCAAAATATGGATTTGATGATATTTCGTCTAATATAATAATAACCAGGGCAAACATTTGTTCTCTATATTGTGAATAAATAGAGAAGTCCTGCACTTTTCACGGATGTTTTGTTTCCTTCGCTATATGATTGTCTTGCAATATATTACTAATTACAGAATCACTGTATCGTGATATTATCGGTATTGATGTCAATGTGTCGCATATTGTAAATTTCCTAAAAGATTCCCCTCTCTTTGAATTCCTGCTGCACGTCGCCCCGGATTTAAACTGACTAAAGTCAAATCCAAAAAGTAGCAGGCTCTAACTATGATACCGAAGTGTCATTTTTCTCTTAAATGTACCTTCTGCACACTGTCCCTGGCTGCCTGGTGTACTGTGTATTGGTTGAGATCAAGAATGTGCATGGAGATGAGGCATGGAAGAGAGGGATCTCTGTTTGGGAGCACTGACTCTCACATTTGGACATAATTTATCCCGCTGTATCTCACAGAGGCTTCTTCCTGGAGTCCGCCGGTGTCATAACTCTGACACAATAAGCCTCCTGTGTGGCAGCAGATGTGTGAGAATAGTCTCTATGTCGTGAGCAAGGCGAAGCAAGAACAAGAACAAACAGGAATGTTTCTCACATGTCGCATTTGCTCTTCTCTGGTCTCGCTGAGTGCTCTGCAACTACTCAAAAACAGTGCATTATTTATGTGCGTGTATTTTTTTATTTTATTTTACCCCCCCTTCTCTCTCTCTCTTTCTTTCAATGAAGAGAGATGACTTTATGTGTAAACACTACAGCACTGTGCAAATGTAATTGACGATAATGGCGATGGCTTTGGAAATATCACCTCAGAATGCGACATTATACATGTGTGTATGAGGAGTAAAGAACACATAATGGAGGTTTTAGCACCTCGAGATTCACACTCTCGTGTTAACGATGAACCTCACCTCTTCTGTTGAAGTGTTTTCATGCCATAGACTCCAGAACAAATGGACACAGTCTTCCAGTAGCAACGCAAACTCCCACTTTGAATGTTTTTGAAGGCATCATCATTACATTTTTCTTTGTTTACAAAAAGTGACATCATGGAGGACCTGAAACTATAGTGATTGAGACCATTAACTCCTGCAGGGAAATGAAAATTCCCGTCCATTTTGATGGACGCCACATCCATCGGTACAATTATTTTGCTCTTGAAACCGCATTTGTTTGGCAGTGAAGCAAAATCCAGGCCTTTGAGCAAACTTCAAGAGCTGGATTTGTTCGCAAAAAAGGGAAGAAAAAAAGAAGAAGACCGGCAGTCTTCTCTCTCGAGGGCTCTCAGGGGGAAGATTGAACATGATGACAAGAACAAGACAAAGCTGCATTCTGTGTCAGTGTGGTGGAGGAGGAGGCCTCTACAGTGCACAGAGATGAGTCCAGCCAGGCAGGAGGAATCTGAACACATTTAGTTAAATTTGCTGAACCAGAAAACAACAAGTGACAACTGGTCCGAGCGGAGGCAGCCGTGCAGGAGTCACACAGCAATTACAAAGCAGGGAGGTGCATGGACAGGATAGGAGCAGGGGTGGGGTACTTGTTCTCTGCACTGATAGGCCCTCTGTCACTTTGCCTTCCCTTCCTCTGCCTCTCTAAAGTCTTATGCTGGGTGACTATTATGCCTTATGTCCGCAGAGAGAGAAACACTGTAACACATCTTAAGCTCCATAAGTGCTGGGAGGAGAGAGTCGTGGCTGGAGTGTCAGTCAGGTGCTGAAGGCGAGATACTCCAACCAACATGGCTCCACTTTCATCAAAGCGGGAGAGGAGTCGCAGCCGTGAGGGCCAACCGAGCACTTTAAGGCAGATGTGTCAAAATGTGGCAGTGTTTTCAGCTGAAATCCACCTCTCTGTGATAATGCATACAGTCCAAAACAAGGTGGCTGCTGCGGCGGCGGCTGTCGAAACTATCAGCCGAGGTACAGGTTGCAGCAGTGAGCAGAGTTCGTCCCGGGAGACGCGGCCAGAGGAGAACCCAATGATGAGAAGATGACAGAGTATCAGGGTTCTTGACGGCACAGCTAGGAGTGATGTACACAGAACATGCACTCATCAAGGAAGGTCAAGCAGATGTCTCTTCATAGAAAAACGCTGCGGTCTCCTGGCAGGTCCGGATTAAATGAGCGAGGGTGCGGGGGCACCTCTCCGTGGGGAGGTGGGCCACCAGGAGGATGGCAGGTATACATGGGAGCAGGAGCTCAGGGATCTGGAGCTGCATCGTTTGTTAGAGTCTCCCGGGCGGGGTTGGTGTCGCAGACATGCAACACATCCTATGTGACATTGGGAATGAAGTACAGTGATACATGTTGCCTTTAAAGGCCTGATCAATCCCCCCCTTTGCTTTCTGAGACTGAGTGATTTTAAAAAGAGCATATGTATATACTGTATATATATATATATATATATATATATCTATATATCTATATCTATAGATATATACATATACATACATATAAACATACTAATCCTCGTAGCACATGAATTATGCACTAAACTGGATGAGTAGATGAACTGTGCACTGAGAGGTAAATATTTCATAAATCAACAACTGGGCACTTTACTTACATATACACATCAAAACCTTGTTGGATCAAAAACAGCCAACAATTTAGAGCTGATGTTCTGTAATATTGAATGGATTGTAGAGTGAGAAGCAAAAATAAGCCTTGAGATTTTACTACTTGAGCAAAGTATAGTGAATGAATGTATGATAATGTTTTTGTCATTTGACACAAGATGTTTGTTCCTTTGAATTTACATACATATACATACGGTATACTGTATAATGACATTGTTCATCCATTTAATTTTTTTCTGATAATTTATTCCCATGTATGTATAAGTAAGTCCTATAAATAAAGTTGTTGTTTTGTGCAGTTGCCCTTGCGTATAGAATGTGCTATAAATATAAAGCTGCCTTGCCTTGCCTGTCATATTTAATGAAAATACACAGTATTTATTCATAACAATATCACAATTATTTATTAAAACTCAATGACATCCATAATAATGAATATTATGCATTAATTATTATCTTGGTAAAAGTGAATGCATACATAACAGTACTGTTACAACGTAGAACTGTTACTTTTACATAAGTAAAAAATCTAAATAGATTTTAAATGAATTTGTGGTCAAAATATATCATTAAACATTAACACATTCTGAAAAATTGTGTTTCATTCACACATTAAATTGCACCTAAAAGTATTCTCCTTGTTTGATCAAAGAAAAATCTAATTATTTTTCCCATAACATACATCGTAATATACACACATTATGTCAATAAGCCCTCAAAGACACAACTATACATTCAGGAGTGAATGGAGTGCAAACAGGAAGGTCAATCTTTTGAGCTTCACTTCACATTTCATGCTGCCACCTGGAGCTTTTACAATAAAACACAAGAATTCTCTCCAACCTGCAGCACAGCTTAAAACTAAACAATAGTCTTCAGAGGGTGGCACGACGGAGACCACTAATAAATACATTTATTTTGTCCTTGAGAGGAGGAACAATGGCCGTTACTGACACAGGCTCCTTTTATATCCTTGGTGGAAAAATGAAAGAAAAACTGCAAGGATTCAGGGAAACATGTGCAAAGTCATGCACACTCTGCTTTTTTGGCCTCGTCCTCCTCGTACTCTGACTGCGAAATGATTGTGGTGTTAAAAGTTCACGTTGTCAGCTTTGAGCGCTGGAGGCGAATAATATCAAATGAATGGTGACGTTAAAGAGCCACAGACTTTCCTTTGTAAGTCTGCTCGAAGAATTTGAACAGATTAAGAGTTGATCCTTGTTGTCGTTATCTGTCGCCTCTCTCTTATCAGTTGCTGTTGCAAAACTAAACTAAGAACACAAGAATACAAGAACACAGTCGCACATTAGCAGATTGATATCTGCGGTTTTACCTCGGGAACAACACGGTGAAATCTCTGCAAAATCTCTGGATGAGGTAAAGTGTTTGTAATTTTACAAGTATTTACTATTTTATGTATCATCATCTTATATGTCATGGAATTTTGTACATGTGGAAAAATGTTTGTTATCCCCAAACCCCTTAACACCGAATGTATCGCAGACGACACGTTTGTGCAAGCAAAAGCACTCACTCACAGGACATTTTCTGGCCCTTTTATGGTTAAAATAAGCTAAAATAAAGAGACATTTTGAGGCATTGGAGTTAAAGAGGACATAGCCCGGAAGTACCAATTAACGCTGTGTTTTTTTGTGTATCTGCGTCATTACCTTGTTACCCTTATAGTCCATAACAATCAATTGAGCCACTGCTGAGAGCGCAGGGTTTGAATGTTTTCCTGAGCTCTACGAAGCAGTACGACACTTCCGTTGACTAGTTACGTCACTGGCGAATTTCACCACTCCTCTAAACAGCAGCGCCTCCTAGTCCAGGCACATCCGGTGACGTACTTTCAACCGTAGGAGAAGAAGAAGAACTACTCTTGTTGTTGCCGAGAGTAGTTCTTCTTCTTCTTCTTGAAAGTAGCAATATAAAGCAGGACACGGCACCAAACTTCACCTAAAGGAAGGAGCAGTGCCAACAATACGTATATTACAATTTTTAGAAACTGTAAAACTGTCTTTGTGTGCTTGTTTTGTCGTTTAGCATTAGCGATAGCCGGCTACAGGCTAAGCTACACGCTACACTCGTGTTTCATTTGCATGTGTGTTTATCATCTCGGTGACCACAACGTTATCCAAGCTACAGGCGTCCTGACTCTGGGTCAGACTCCGGATCAAACGCGTTAGGGATTACGGCATTACTCAATGTTTTGATCATTTCTAGCGGTGCATCCGCCTTTCCAGAGGGGGGGGGCTGCGGGTCTGAGAGCTGACGTGCCAATTACGTCACTTCCAGGTAACTGGCCAATCACAAGACACTCCGTGTTCTGCGGGTGTGGCTTTGGTCTGAAACAGCGCGGCTGACGAGAGCGTCAGTGATGAGACGTTCACACCGGCTCGTTTGTAGCGAGTAGGACGTTTTTGACCATAAAAACGACTTCATGTTTGTAAGTACACCTCCATATCTCACATATAAGTGAGATAGGACCATGCTATGTCCTCTTTAAAGGGTTAAACATTGTGAACATACATACATCCATGTTTATTGTTGTGTGAGAAAAGGGTCTTCCTGTCGTCCAGCTGTACAGCAGCTCATAAGGGGAAAAACAACCGTTTAGTTTTGGTGAGCGATGCACTACAGTGTACACTGTATTATATAGTGTTACCCAACTTTCAAATAAAAACGAACCCTCTGAAATTACAATGTCCTCTTAATTAAATTGAAGTTCCAGGCATGTTCTTGTACGGAGCTCAAACACTCATCTGAAGGCAGATCTTTTAGTCTGAAAATGTCGTTTTCAAATGAAAACTTAACCTCAGTCACAAATCTGACATCTCGTTCCAGCTCCTTCCACTGTGGCTTTTAGCACAACAGGAAGTGAGAGTGGCACATAATGGGCACCGGGCAAGTTGAAGGCTTGTTTGTGATGCTGACAGGCTCAAAGTGATATATATGGTAGACAGTTCCATTTGGTTCCACCTGCATTAATATAAAAAAGCCCGACTGCATACACTCTGACTCAAGCTTCAATCCATTACAGCAGGGGTTTTTTTGAAAGTCCTGAGGTAGTTTTTCCACTTTCTAAATTTGGGAAAGAGGGGAATCTCTGATCTCTCTCAAAGCTGGCCTCCTCCTGAAACAGTTTGGAGGCTCCCTGGAGATTTAAAGCACGTCGAACTTAGGTCACCTCTACATTAGTGGTAAAGACAAACATCTGAGGCGTAAAACACACCTGCAAACACACACACATGTCCATCGGCTGTTTTTTCACCATAAATATTCATTTCTAACTAAGAGCTTTTGTCAAAGGGATGAAACAGAATTTTGTGGCCGTGTTGCTATAGTCGTCGGCATCTGCAGGTCTGGTTGCAACTGCATTTAATTTATTTATTCTGCGAGATGCACTGACAGCGCAAAGCCAGAGTCATCCGAAAGAAAAAAAAAACACTGTTACGGCCTCTGAATTAATAAAAGGCTGTGAGCTTTTACCAGAGCTGTGAGGGGAGAAGGTTGTGTTTATTTTAGCTGTCTTCTCAGCCGACTCACTGCCGCTCTGACAGAACAAGTAGAGCCTGCACAGTCCCACGGCGGCTCCCCGCTGCATTTTACAGTACATATGTTCCCGTGCTGCGCTTGTTTGTTTTCGTGAGACATATGCATTTCTTACTTTTGTCGCTGTCCGAAAATTTTTTTTGAGTGGAGCACTGAATTATAGAGGGTTTGCGATATATAGATATTTTCATTTTATGATGGTTTTAGCCCCAGGACATCAATATTCCCTATGAATAATAGAGTGTTTATCTAGTTTAAAGAACAACTTATTATCAACAATACCTTGTTACCGTAGCCAAGGAGGTTATGTGGATGCAGGATCAGACACTCTGAATTTGATGGATTATTGATTTGGCAGCAATTTATAAAACAATTAACATCTACACAGATCAGAGCAGAATTGTGTCATGCTTATGTGAGATGGTAGTGGCTATAAAAGCTATAAATGTAAACATTTCAATGATGCTTTTCTACTTCGACTCGGCTCGACTCGACCCAACTCTATTGGGATTTTTGGACATGGTATCTGGTACCGGCTCTGACGAGGTTCGAAGCGAGCTGAGTCAAAACTAAAATGTGACGTCAACAGACTGTCGTCACTGGAAGAGTCATGAGCGCGGCATCCGAAACAGGAAACAAAGCTAACAATGCCGAACTGTCAATGAGTTAAAAAGTCTTAAAATCCTGAAAACCTGTGTCTTCATACTGAAGTATCTGACTTGGATGAACACGTTAGGACCAAAGGAGCTGAGTTTGGAGGCCATCACATACACATATATGAAATGAACTAGAATCCAAATAAAACCCAAAAGGGAGTTAACAAGGGGAGGCGTCGATCTGATGGGAGAGAACCCCGTTGTCTGGAGTATGCTAGAGACGACAGACATGTTGCTATTGGCACATTTGTTGTCATGCATTGGAAATGTATGTTCAAAGGGTAAAAAGAGCATGAGAACATCAGCCGAGTATGTGAAGACCAGGAGCGACAAATAACATGTACATGGGATACGAGGATTTGGATTTTCACTGTCAGGCACCTGCAGGGTCTGGCTAGCAACAATAAAGTTCTCTTTGGTCTATACAAGCCTTGTGTCTCTTTCTGCACCATTATATCACCACCTGTTTTTATTTAAAGGCGACATACACTGGAAGCTCCAATTAACGCTGCTTGTGTGTGTGTATCTGCGTCATAACCTCGTTTATGAAACCCTGAAGTTTCAGAACAAAAAGTTCAGCCAATGCTGAGAAAATAGAAAATTTGTTGTTTTCCTGGGCTCTGCGAAGCGGAAAGGCACTTCCGTTTGTTGATGATGTCATCAGTAAACCTCACCACTCCTCTCACCACCATAGCTCCTCCTGGTGCGGGCACTAGTCCGGGCACATCCAGTTCTGTACATTCAACCGCAGAAGAAGAAGAACTACTCTCATTGTAGCTGCTGAGATGCAGAGCATCCACCGTGCCAGAGGGGGGAGCTGTGTATCTGAGAGCTGACGTGCTAATTAAGTCACTTCCAGGTACCTGGCCAGTCACAGGACTGTGGGAAAGCTCTCGTTGGCTGGCCAATCACAACACAGTCCGCGTTCTGGGGGTGTGGTTTTGGTCTGGTGAGAGCGTCAGTGAGGAGATATTTCGATCGGTGAGGTTTTTCACCATGAAAACAAGTTAATATATGTAATTAGACCTCCATAACTAACATATATGTGCGATACGAGCATTCGATGTCACCTTTAAAGAAGGAAAGCCCGCTATTGGACGATACCCTCACAGGGTCGGCATCACCGCAGGTCAGATCACCCGACGTCCTGCCATGATGACGGGGAAGCTGCAAAGGATTATTTAAGTGCTGGGGTAGAATAATGCAAACTCAATTACCATGAGCTAATAACTTCAGGCAATCAAGCCAAACCCAGGCTCAGTGTCTCCTTCTAATTGTGAGGACGGCAAAAAAAAAAAAAAATCATTTCATTGAGGGCGACACTCACAAAAGGTCCTGGTTCAGCAGCTCGAGCCGCGTTGAATGAGGACGATATGGATTCGATGTGGATTCCTTCGATGGCGGCGACATGTCGGCTTTATTTCCTAGATTGTCTCCCCCGTCTGAACTCATTACTTTGAAATTTGGGCAGAACAAAGATAAAGTGTGTGCGTCTAATCCGATCATTTCCAGCGGAGTGTGGAAATGACGGTTCTTTTTGACGACTACTAAAACAAAACGGGGAGTGCGGAGAGTGCCGAGCGTTTGAATGGAGGCCGCTCACAGACGTTTCCATGCTCTTCCTGTTACTATGATGTTAACCTTGACCTGAATAATTGTGGGTGTGTGCGTGTGTTTGGAGCAATTATTTTCATCTAACAACTGGAGCACTTTCTTGTTTTTTTTTCTCTGCAGCGTCTGCTGCCACTAATGAACACCATCAAAAACAGGATATTTATTGGACTCTGTCGCTGATTGGGAGAATCACATCTCAAAGGCTGCAAATCAGTCCCTTTGTTCTGGCTTTCAAACTGACTAAAGGAAAGAGAATTAAAGTCATTTCAACGTCATTGGGAGCAAAAATCTCTCAAGCAAGGTTCAGATAATTATTTTTTTTTTTTTTTGCTAAAAGACAGCAACAACTTTGGAAAATATGATGTTTTAATTCAGCCCGGATACAGAATACAAACCACAGAACTCAGAATATCTGGTTTTAACTCAAAAGTAAGGAGGAATAATGTATCTTGAAGCATGAGTCCAAAGGGGAGTAGGCAGCTGAAGGGGCTGAAGAGGCTGAAGCGGCAAAAACCCAGAAGACAAGGAAAGTGTGGTCAGTGAAGCATACAAGATTGAACAAGAAAAAGAGTAAAAGTACTGATCCGACTATAGTTAGAGTACCATAAAAATATAAGCTGATGAACTGGCTGAAAGTGCTGGCTATATATACAGCAGGTGTTGACTGTGAATGAGTCCTGAGTGTGCAGTGAGGCCAGCAGCAGCAGCAGCAGCAGCAGGACTCAGAAACAGTAGCAACTGAATTGGTAGATTTCTTAAGGATGTTATTTCCAATCCAAGAAAATAATCTTCAAAGGATTCAATGATATTTAGGGAACTATGATAATCTGCACAGATGAGGAGAAGAGAGGAAGGAATTCTGTGATAATACTGCAAGACAATCATATGGGGATACCTCACGATATCTGTCGAGCTGAAGAAAACAAAGCGTCTGTAAAAAGTCAAAAGAGCAGGATTTCTCTATTTATGCACAACATAGAGAACAAAGTGCATAAAGTCCATGCATTGAAAAACTCTCTTCTTCGGCCAAGTAATTTCCACTGTTCGATTCTCATATTGCACGAGGAAGGGCGACGATACCATTGTCAAATGTTTATTGATGAGAAGTCAGAGTTATTTCCTTATAGACTGCCTCCTGATAGTCATTGGATGGTATCCAGGTTTCGGGCACCTGGCTTCACTTTGCAGTATGTCTATTATTTACACCCATAGCCGCTTACATATCAAGCTGCTATGTGGATATTTTCTCCTTTTTGGACCATTCTTAGTAAAGAAGAGACATGGCTCTGTAAATCCCAGTGGATTAAAAGTTTTCTCAAACGTACAGTCGACCAGCTCGCTGACTCCACTAACAATACATGCCTATATATCTGTATTGAGAGATATTTCAAACTGGTCTAACTCTCGGCTGTTTCCACAGCAGAGTGTGTGTGTGTGTGTGTGTGTGTGTTCTCCTCGACCCTCGTCGTGTTCTTCAAGCTGTCGTCGATGACATTCAGCTGTAGTGATCAAAAGTATCTCATCTATCAATTACGCAGGCTTAATGATATCCTCGCATGTGTGAGACGGCGAGCATTGTGCTGGTTTAAATGGGACTTTCTCCTCCGCCGTCTTCCTTAAAAGCACTTTAGAGATTTGTCATTCACACCCATTAACTGACACACACACCACATCTGACACCATTCGGTTCAGCTCTACCCTTTAAATAGACCAGAGGACGAGTGGGTTGTTTTTTTTTTGTCTCTTCAGTCAGATCAGATCAATCGCCGACTGTAATGACATCTGCATTACTTTTCGCACATTGATCAACTATTAAAATGAAATCCTCTATTTAAAGCTTATTGGCAGCTTGGATTCATATCAATTATGTTTGTACAGATGTCGTCGTATAGATAATATGCATGGGCAGTGAGTGATCAATTAAATGTCTGTGATATTCTTTTTGCAAGTCTTGTTTACAGAATATGCTCTTTTAAAGGTCCAGTGTGTAAAACTGAAATTGAAAGTGTACATGTGAATTTTTGAGTCCTTTTTATATAAATCATGAGATGGTTCAGTTCTACAGAGGCCACTTGTGTTTTAAAATAGCTCTCAATGGACAAACTAATAATAAACTGAACAGGACCACTCACATCGACGCCCTGTACAAAAAGGGTCAAAGTCGCCTCCACCTCCTGAGGAGACTGACTGACAGAAAGAAACTGAACAGGCTGGTCAGGAGGGCCGGCTCTGTCCTGGGCCGCTCGCTGGAATCGGTGGAGGAGGTAGGACAGGGGAGGACGTTATCCAGACTGTCCTCCGTCATGGAGAACACACTCCACCCACTGCACCTGCATTTTATTTTCATCTCTTAACTGAGCTGTTGAATGTGTGTTTCCCCCCTGGGGGAGGAATAAAGTCATTCAATTCAATTCAATTCAATTCAACTCAACACACATGGAAGGGAAGGATGAGGTGAGGGATAATCAGCTGCGACATGCAACTTCACCAATTAAAGGTGAGATTTGGTTTTGGATTGACTCTATGGTGGACATGACGTGATGGCACAACACTGGTCTACTGATAACTTTGACAGCTTTTACTGCTTTATTACTATTTGTACACACAATGATTAAGGCCTGAGTACTCTCAAGATTGCATTTTTTGGTGAAAATGGAGAAAAATCAGCACGCAAATCAGAACTGTGGAATAATTTTGTAAAAAAAATGTGGGAAAGTGGTGCAAAATAGCTCATTAGTGCCCCTAAAGATGAAACCCAGTAGGACATAGCCAAAACTAAGTTGCACCAAATTTGACGAAACTTGGTGGAAACATGTCACAGCCCAAGACGAAATATTTGCACATTTCTTAAAATTAACAAACTCGCCAGAGCACGTTAATCATACCAGCATAAGAAATGCGTCAATTTGTACTCGACACATCAAAGATGAAAAGTTATCAAAAGGTCTCGCAGATCCAAAAGTGTGTGGTCACTGCAACAGGAAGTGCCCTTTAACGTTGCCATAAATTGACAGATCGGACCCTGAAAACGTCAACGGACATGAACTCGACCACAAAGAACATTTTGAAATTTAGCCGCCATTTCGTCACTAAACAGGATGTGGCCTGTAACTTTGCACATTACGTGAGGTAAGAAACATCAGAGCATGACAACTGAGTCAAGGGCACAGGGCCACCTGCTGGCAGCACGGTGGCTGTGAGAGCCCGCACAAAGAAGTCAAAACAGCTTTGAATAATGTGTGAGCTGTAAATGTGAACAGACCCAATAAAAACGTTGGGAAGACAAAAAAACACGGTGAGGATTTTTTTATTTGCAGAGTGGTGGAGCAGTTACATGGATGGTTTCACAGAGGGAGAAAAGCTGGCAGAATTTAAGGGTGTCAAAGACGACTAACAGCCACTGTTAGCGGGAAAAGAAGCATGAAATATGATATGACTGTTCAGCCTGAGGTCACTTTGCCATATATCAGATATTAGATTCAGGATCACATATGAAAGTGTCTGATATCATTATTGAAAATGTGAGATTTATAGTTTTTTTTATTTCCCCTCCCATTTTGTGTTGGCTCTGAAGCATAAAAGAAAAAAAAGAATATCTAGGTCACTTTGAAACTTTATGGAAGTGTATTTGGTCATTCAGGTTGTTAAATACTGAAAAATGTTTTTGGATGGAGGATCTCTGACGTGAGCCCCCTGCCACATGCACATGTCTTATACGTGACAGATGATCTAAGGCAACCTCTCCATTCTTTCCCCTTTTTATGCTGTTGTTGTTGTTGTTATCACTGCTGGAAAAGCATCAATAGGCACACTGTCTCCCCCTTGGAATTACCCTGTGATTGGTCAGTCTCTTGTTGTGGGCCAGATTTAACCAGGACTTGAACCCCAACCCAAAAATAATGCTTTAAATTATGCTCTAAGGTTTTCTTTGTTTGAACTGAACAGTAAAGTCAAAAACACATTGCCCAACGTAGTTACTGCAGAGTACTTTCACTGACCACTTTATTAGGTACGCCTGTTCAACTGTTATCCGGTTGAATAGGATGACTTTGTGAATTTCAAACTGGGGATTTACTCACTTTAAACATGACATGGTTGATGATTTACTGGGACTGTCACACACACACACATCTGTAGGGTGTACAGAGAATACTGTAGTTCAAATAAAGAAAATATCCAGTCTGTGGGGAGGATTGAGACTGGCTCAAATAACGAGAAGAGGACCATCTCATAACACATAAAACCCTGAAGCAGTTGGGCTACAGCAGCAGAAGAAGACACTCCTGTTATGTTCGGTGTACCTAATAAAACGGCTAGTAAATGGTTGCCTTCCAGTAGTGGGCCCTGTCTACACGTCTACACGTATGTTCACACTTTGACACCCTCCTCCACATACAGTACACACGTGCAGCTGCCAGGGCTCTCACCCACACAAGCCCTGCATGGCAGCACATCACTCTAATCCGGCTTCCCTGGCTTCCAGTCAAATGCTACATCCTTTTTCCAAATCATCGTCCTCCTCACCTGCGCTAACCTCTCGTAGCTGCCTGTTATCTGCCCAACTTCTATTCCCCCCTCCTGGAGCCTACAGTGCTTGGACACCCATATGGTCTCAAGAAGGGTCACATATGAATCCAGGTTGTTAATATTATTATTAGTATTGTTATTATGATATAAAGTTGGTTCCTGCTGCTCCTATTTTTAGGGGAAAGACGTCCTGCTCAAAAGGTGCCGTGCCAATATTTTCTGATTCCGTGCCACAGCACAAATATTTTCTCCTCTAGTCTAACTTTCTGGTACCTGTTACCCAAACCTCCAGAACTAACACCTCGAGATTATGTGCCAGAACAGGCAAATAAAAACAAAGGCATGATTCACAGTGGCAGTCTGGCAGCATAGAAAAGAAAAGAGTCTGGAGGGTGGGCTGGTACAAAGACACTTTTTACAGAATGTAAACTGTAAAGCGACGGCTGCACCGACACAGATTCACAGAGCTGCCTTCTGCGGATTTAAATCGCTTGTTCGATAACATGTTTTCAAAACGCGTTGTTGTATTGACTCAACAAAACTGGATTCAAACAAATCCAACCGATTTCTAATTAAAGGGCCTCCTACACATCCTTTGTCACTTTGTAAGGCCCATTATACAATATGTGAAATGCACATAAAGCACGCCGGGGGAGAATTTACACCACGCACCTTACATTAACATTGCCGCGTCGATACCAATTTGGCATAACTAGATTTTTCAGACTGCTGCAAGCAACTTGCTGTGATAGTAAATCTGCATCCTTATTCATGATCATCAGTTTGATTAATGGCAGGCTACAAATTCAATTCTTGGTAATTTAAGGTTGCTTGTAATTATCCCCTAACACCATTTTACACACGTTGCAAAAAAAAAAAGGGCGGGTGCAAATGAATCGATAATGAAATAAATCTTAAATTAACAGAATCCTATTAACAAGGTTCTTTTAATTTACAATTAAGTGAATCCCATTATCAATTCCCCCCTCATTCACTTTACTCTATGTCCAGGGCAGAAAACGATCTCACCTCTTTGATGGCAAAGCCCTTACACTCAGTGTTATTGCACTCGGGAGGACTTGCACAGCATGGGGAGAAAAAAAATATATAGTGCAGCCATTAATTTGCCATCTCCAGAAAAGGGCATCAGTGGTCTGTGAAATCACTTTGTTCGTTTGAGATGGTTGCACTTTCTGTTCATTTACGTCTGATAATGACTTAGATTATGTGAATCTCCCCGTCTGCCTGTCTCTTTTTTGGCATCTGCAATATGTCAAAGTGGAACATTCCCATGCCCTCGCTGTCTCTCTAATTCTCCTCCTGACGAAAAAAGCTTAAACAGCCCCAGCTTTAAAAAGTAATCAAAAGACCATATTGGAGAATAGGAGCTGAGACACTCCCTCTGTTGAGTGAGCCCCAGTTTTGTTTGCTGTGATCCATGAAATAATCTGTCAATGGGATAGGAAACATGAAGCACTCCCATCGATTCTAATTTTTATTGTCAGTGTTCAGTTCTGCTCATGTGGTTTTTATTGCACCATGGGAGGTCTCTGGCACTGCTCAGCCGTCTATTGTTCCTCAACTCCTGTTCTGTGTGGGAAGCTGTCGATTCCAGCACTGTAACTACTGTCTTACTGCAGGGATGTAGTTCACAGCAAACACAGCCTCGTTTGGTAAAGCATGCCACACACTCCGCACATGCTACCAGAGCTTGAAAGTCCATCCATCCATTATCTACTACTTTAGTCTCCACCGGACGGTCACGGGGGGTGCTGTGCCAATCTCAGCTGATAGGACGACTTGAAACAAGAAAATCAGTAAAAAGTGATTTAATGATGGTGATATACAGCGTTCCTGAACTTAAGAATGTCTGATTCTTTACCATATATTCTTTTTTTACCCACTTTTCCACAGTCGTTACCACCACGAATCAGTTCCAGCACAAAAACTCCACATCCCTCTTGTCTTTTTGCATAGTTTACAACTATTCAAGGCAGTGACTAACACAGCCGTGTTGCTATTGGTCACCCCGACATCACTTGATGATCCAAAACCAGGCCAAGGTTCCATTGTATTGGTTATAGAGCTCTGGATGTCACGTGACTCCGTTAGTCACACTGCTATGTTGGCAAGAAAAAAGCTGCTGCAGAAATGAACGGCTCCGGCGTCGGTTTCATGCCATCAGAGTTCACTGCACTCTTCAAATCCATGGAAATCGAACAATATATCACAGAATTCAACAGACTGACTCTTACACTTCTCCCGTGCTTCTGTACTTTTCACAGCCAGGCTTTTTTATGAATACAGTCAGCGAAGAGAGGAGCTGCCCGACATATTGCCTGCTATATTTGTGGCCTGGTTAATGGATTTGAACAATGCAGCTTCCTGTAAAAATGCCATTGTTTGTTTCTGAATGCTGCATGGAGTGACGCTTGTGTGACGCTATCTAACAAAGCTCTGTCTATATATATCTATACCTATAAATGCAAGGAATGTCTCTCTGTCTGTAAATCAAATAACTCCCCAATGGGTTGCTTGACAGACAAAGTATTGAATTGAACGGATACTGCACCAGTGGAATAGAAAGGCAAGAACAATACTACATGCTGTGTAGAAGAGACAGAAAAACCAGAATAAAAGAAATGTCTGCACACTGGCGAAGAGCTGTTTGGTCCACTTTAAAACAGACCAGAGTTCATTTCCTCGGATAGCCCGCTTCGTTTGGTCGGCCTGAAAACGTGGGTCTCGGTTCGCTTGCGCGCGAACCCTGGCGTGGTTCGCTTACAGTGGGGAAATGCAAATGGACTATCCGTCCAACCAAAGAGAGGAAATGACCCAAAGAGAGGAAGCGAGGATAGCTCGCTGCCTCGCCTGCTGCTCGTACTGGGCAGCTTCTTGTACTAAATTAATTAGGTTTGAACACCAAGGTAAAAACAGAAACCCCAAGACTGCATACATTTGGTGTTGCTCCATTGTTTTTTCTTTCGTTTTCTTACAGATCAGTGCTCATTTGGGGCTACAGTACAACACCCCAAACAAGCAGCTGCTTGACGCCCAATCAAACGAGTCCCCGGGACGATACTGGACTATCAACTGGACAAAATGTACTATTGCCTTTTAGTTTCTGCAGTTTCAATCAAACTTCTTGTCCTTTACCATTTTAAATATTGATGTACCTTTTTAAAGAAGTGTTGAACATCTGCCTCTTTGACGTCACATCCTCCACACACCATTTCCCATGAGAGCTTCCCCCACAGTCTCCGTTTTGCCATTTATATTCCTATCTGCACACTCCTTATTCTGTTTTTTTTACTGTACTATTTGACTACAACACACCCCAACTCCCACACTGATAGACATTTCAGTCAGAGTCACTATTTCCTGTAGCAAAGCTTAAAATAAAAATGTCATACTGCTTAGACCATTTATGTCAAATAACAGGATTATTCCATTAAAACGTTGTGCGCAGCAGAATAAACCACTGAAACCGCAGATTCCCGTCAAAAACAAAACCTTCCCGGTCATCAACCAAACTGTGCTGCGCCACCTTGGTTTTATGTTTTTATCCGAGACTCAACAAAACTTTAATGCTTTAATGTTTTTTTTTTTTAAATTAGTCCCGTTATAAGTTATGGTTTCTGTCTCAAAGACTAAGTGAAGAAAATGTCCTGCCTGCTTCAGAGATAACAACAATGAGAATGAATATTAATCACACAAGATCGTGTAAGGTTTTGGAAACTAAGCACTTTGAATGAATATTAACCAGTCAGGGTTGTGTAAGGTTCAAACACTTTCAATATACTTTGCATTCTCACTCTGGTGGATGGAGAAGTGATTAGAAAGGTGGCCACAGTGTTAAAACCTTATATGACCAGGCTTAACCCCCACAATTACCATATTCTGTAAATGCTGAGGCATTGTTTACCACTCTTAAACGGGTACATGGCAAAAGCTCTGCCTTTATTTAGTGCTTTTGTCACTCACACTCACATGAAAAATTACATTTACATGATCACATGTCCTGTTTTACCTCCAGTGAAGGATGTTTGCACTTGCACTGTTCACCACAAAGTCTTTATTTAGCAATTACTGAGACACAAACATGGATTTTCCCCAGGTAAGCAATTTTAGAAGATTTCAAATTTCATTCAATCATTTGAGAGCTCAACACAGAGCAGAAACTCCATCAGTAAAATGGTATAAGATATAAAACAAGCCTTCAGGCCCAGTTCTGAGAGTGACCTTGAAATGAATGTTTCAGGATATTTGTTTAGTCATGCTCGTTTCCTTCTCCCCACCTTTCGGGGGAAGCCACTGGGTCATTGGCTGCATCGACGAATTGCGAGAACATAACAATATGCGGTCTGTTCTTTATGAGGCAACACAGACAGAATGACTTTCAAAAACAGACCCGGACACAGAGGAGAAGTTCAGCGTTGTTAATACAAAAACTGGTTCAGTGCAAGGGAGATCAATCTGACACAGGCAGAAAAAAAAAATACAAGGCAGAACTCGCAGGTCAAAAACAGACAAGGATTAAAAACACACAAGGGGGAAAAACACAAAGAATAGCTGGACGATCTGGCACTAAAGGTTAGGATGGCACGTCTATATATACACACAGAGAAGGGATGAGATAATGAGACACAGGTGCAAGTCATCAGGGTGGGGAACGCAATCAAACAAACATGACAGTGGGTGAGATGTCTGCCAGACACGGAAACATTAACTTCTTAGTCCCGTGTTTTTTTTGTTTGTTTTTTAAATGTCCTGCTTTTAACTCCATACCGCATGCTACCAAATAGTCATGTTTCAGTATATGCAGATGACACCGTGCTATACATTTCTGATTACAGTAAACTATTTGGTTCATCTAATAAAACACACAAACAAAGTGTTACGACCCCGGCTCGTTAGGGAGGGGGAAGCAACATAAATAACCGGATGTAAAAGTTTTTTTAATGATTATTTTAATGCAGGTAGGTTAATCTGGATTTAACACAACGCTACAGAACAGGAGAAACTAAGAGGAGGAGGATGTTTTTCAAAATAAAAGGGGTACAGGAAACCAAACTAAAATACAAAACACTGCACTGATCCCCCAATACTAAAGTCTTCATCTAAGGCAGTCAAAATGCACACCACAACAATAACCATGATCAGAGCAACACAGTGACTCACACTTCACATGAAACCCCACTTCCCACTGGTGGAGTCTCAACTGCTGGTATATATACACAGGTGTGGCTGACGAGGAGGACTGGGCAGGTGAGGTGGAACTGGGGCAAACCAATCACGGTGGCAGAAAGGCGGGTCAAGACGAGAGGCGGGAAGGCAGGAGCACCAATAGGGAAGGAGGGATGACACACAGCAATCTGCATACATGGAGTCCTCCACACAGTAGAAGCACAACCAAACACAGAAGCAAACAATTAATGGTGTTGTACAAATTGTGTCTGTATTTCAAATTTAGAATGTATATAAATCAATGGTATAGAGATTTAACTCCCGCATTCAACCCGTCGTTGTTTCACAGTGGTGAACACACAGAACATGTGCAGGAGCAGTGGGCAGCTCACATCTGTGTCTGGGGAGCAATAACCTTTAGTGAAGACAGGGGTTAACCTAAGGATCAAATGGAGGACATTTACTGTGAGCACAGCACTCCCTCTGTTACATATATATACTGTATATATATATATATATATATATATATATATATATATATATACTCTTAATTACACTTCCTCCATCGGTTCAAATTCACTTCAAATTGAGGGTAAAATAATATGCTCTCCACAAATGAGCTGTTGAAGGACAACACATAGTCAAAGCATAAACCAAAATAGACTACAATTACTGTTATACTTATAAGTTCTGTATTTTTTTTTTAATTTAGAAAAAAGGGTTGTTCCCGTTTCCATACTCAATCTTCAGCACAAAAGCTAACACCTGTACCACAACGTCTTTACTCTTGTCCCTGAGACTGCAATTAAGGCAGATATTATTTTTCTCCTCTCCTCCCTCACTACTTCCTCAACAAGAAATATGGGACGTCATGGAGGAGGGGAGGAGGCCGCGGAAAATAGAAGCCATTAAGGGACAGTTTATTCGCCACTATTGATGAAGGTGCCCGACCATAACTGAACCAATGGCTTATTCATTTTCCATCAGCAGGACGGCATGGCCTGATAATGAACACGGGCGATGTCACAGTTTTATACACACTTATATGGATTCATCTTTGTCATTATCTCCCTGCACTAATGAAGACACATTTTCTTTTTGTTATGTAATTTAATTAAATTCTAACAAATATGTAAAGAAAGTATATAACTTTGTAGGAAATGTCTATAATACTAATAGAAACCGATATATTCTACTTCATTCAAACTTAAGATATCACGCTGGGCCTATGTGATGTGATAGTACTTTTATCTTGAAACTGGTGTCAAAACTGTCAAAATGTTCCGTCTGCATCTGAACTGTAATTTAACTAACCTAAATTATTCAATATACTTTTCCCCACAATACTTTCTGAATTATGGAGTTAGATGCTGTTAGTGTCCCTGAATGCACTTTAACCTCTTCTAACCTGGACATGTTAAATGCACATATTGTAAATAATTGAGGTGGGGGCTTCATGGATCTCAGGAAATAAAAGAAGAAGTAAAAGAATGACTAAAAAGTGACCATATGTTTTTTCTGCTTTTGAATGAAACGTGCATTATTTAAAAGCTCAAATGAAAGCATAATTGGTTGAAAGAGTACCAGTGATTTTTCAAATAAGCATGCATTAGTTTTGTGAAATAATAAAAAAAAAGACATTTATCTATTTATATATGTAATGCATGTGGTTGCCTCAAATATACCAATGTGAGGTAAACTGGTAGAGCAGAAATACAGAACACAAAATGTAGGCTGCACTTTGGTTAAGATGTGTTGCTCACAATAGCACAATTCTTCCTGTTTCTCTTCCCAATATAATATCGTTGGCTGAAGCCGAAAGAAACCCAATTAACCCGAGTTAGAGACAGAGCAACACTTCCAGCAGTAGCCTCCTTCAACACTCAGGAGATCACTCTCTACCATTACAGTGAATACACTCAGATGCACCACGCTTTTCTAATTTAAACCGCTGGGACTGAGTTTTGAGTTTCAGGAAAAAAAAACCCTTCAAAAAACATATAAATGTTAAGATCAGAGCCCCCCCCCCCTGGAAAAAACACAATATGTTTTAGGGCGTGGGTGAGTCAGGGGTGAAAGTGCAGCCTCATCTCTCAATAATAAACATCATTCCATTTTTGATACTTGAGTGTTTGGAAAACTGGTGTTAGATTACAGATTACTAACATTACAATCCTCCATCTTTCGATTTATTTAGAGTTCAGTGTCACTCCCTTCTCACCTGGTCTTTATGACTCGATGTAATCATTTTAAACTGATCTCTGTCCGTATACACGCACACACATATAATCAAGACGGTAAAACAAGAGCATGTTTGTCAGTTTCAGTGAAACCTGCGCTATTGATTTTGTCCAACCAGACTAAATGGGAGAGATTTAATTAGAGAGGATTACTGGATAAATGAAAACAAGACAGAAACATTTCCCGGGGAGCTATTAATGATCCACGGGGCAGACGGATGAGAGCTCAAGCCCGTGTCGTTTTGTCACCACAGCGTGACGTTCGGCAAACACCTTAGCTGTGGGAATGATGAACACTAACTCTGGGCTTGGAGCGCCACAGTGTGTAAATAATGTGTTGAGTTTCTCATCAAACCAGAAACCATGTTTAAGGAATAGTAGATATAATGGTTATTTTGTAAAGAGAGCAGCTGAGACTCCTTTCTATTATATAAAATAGAGTATTTTTACTCTAATTTATCATCTTAGGAGTCATTGTGATGGTTAAATATCTTGTGGAACAGTAGCCTTGCAAGATCAGGACCACCGACCGAGTTTCCCACAAGAAAGAAGAAACACAAATTGGCACTATACACACAACCTAGGCAATGGCTATAAGATCAAGGCAGCGATAGCATTATTTTGGACATCCATTATGGCAGAAAAAAGAAGCAGAGAAAACCGCCGTCGGAGGAAGAGGAAACGACGGTTTGACCGAGCGAGGAGCCACACACAAGAAAGACTGGCTTTTTTCGAATGGCGAGAATTCAAAAACACAGAAGCGTGCAAAGCGGATGCTGACATGGCATGGACATGGCTCCATGGCTTGTGTTCGCTGGCTTGATATTCGCTTGTGTTTGCACTTAAAAACATGTTCTCCAAAGCATTGGAGCTCTGTTTCTGAACGCTGAAATAACTCACCAGAAAATTCACATGACATGACCATATGACAGTGAGCAAGACGCAGAAACAGTGAAAATTTCATTTACTTATGGTAGTCGATTTGCAACCAATTGGAACCAACAGTGAAGAAATGAGAGGAGCAACACCATCTGTTTCAAAGGTCTGTATTTCTGTTTTTTGGATTGGCTTTTTATCCATATGGAACCAACATTTTTGGGAGCACTGAAATGCTATTTTTGGAAACCTGGTCCCAGAGTGGGGAAATCTCAAAACCTCATGCAAATACACTGCTCCCACTTCTCTCTCTTGCCCTTGCATTCGGCGTCACTATCTTCATGTAAATGTACTGACTGAGACACTGAACCAAACACTCATTCATTCATTGACACAACCTAGAGAAATTACCTTTAGCGAAATATCAACTCCGAAAGTATGTCAAATAAATGTACAAAAGAATTAACAAAACCGAGAGCGTCTGCTTCCTAAGTATATGAATGAAGTTGAATTAAAGCATCAGCTTGTCCTGGGAACATTTTAATGGTAGCAGAGAAACACAAGAACGGAAACCTGTAATCATGTTGTACAATGTGGAAAGACGGGCAGTGTTAATGACATGTAATCTCACCGCACTAAGTTCACAGCTCCTCCTCCTGCTGCTCTCTGGTCTTAACACCTTTAGAATTTATTCCCACGAAAGCTAAACACGGACCTTTGTTTTGTGTAAACTACGTTGATGATATAAATGACAAATATTACATTTGAGGAGTTGTTTTTTGAACGTAAAGACAAATAAATAGAAACTTCTTTGCAGAAGTTTTTTTTTTTTTTATCCAGTCCAAAACCTTGTTTGTCCCCCAAGAGTCAAAGAAGCCAGAATTCATCCAGACAACAAGAGCCTTTGATTGGCCTTTGTTAGTGTTCACATTTCACAGATCAATGTTTATTACAGCAGAAGCTTTAAAGCATGACATGCCATGTCAAAACAAGCACGAGAGAGAAAAAGAAAATCCTATAATTATTATATAAAGCTGTCATATTTCAGATTTGTTACAGCGCTGCTTTGAAAGATCACTTGGTCTGGAAATTATTCCGACGGTCTCCCTCCAAGCTGAAGTTGTTCAGTCAGTGCAACAGTGTGTAAAACCTCTCATAATGTCATATTATTGTTAAATATGATGACATGTTTTACTGAATAGTTGCTCCACCAAAGAGTGGTCAAAGAGTGGGGAATTGGGTAGGCGAGTGGGTAGACCAACGCCCAGAAGAAGCGTTACAAGGACAACCTGAAAAAGACCCTTATCACCAGCCCGGAAGTAACATGTAACATGTAAATCCAGGATTGGCCTTCACAGGCATCAAAGGACATGCAGGCAGAGTGCACTTTAAATCTTCCAAGAACAAGAAGCATGACAAGCCTCAAAAGCTATGATGTGTATATTCAGATATATGTTGTCAAGGAAAAGCTCCCGGTTTGTCTGAGAAGTTTCCTTCACAAGTAATGAGCTGTTGTAATGAGCATATAAAGAATAGAAGCATCTCATAAAAGCTTTCTACCCATTTGCTAAAAATTAACAAACAGCAAAGATTCAAATAACAGTGTTAAACTTTTCCTTTTACGCTAAAAAGAGACTGACTGTTTTACAGCATTTTGTTATCAGTCCTCTCTCTCTCTCTCTCTCTCTCTCTATATATATATATAAAAGCCTTCAGCCTTTATTTGTTGTCTCCAACTTATCAACATGACAACCCAACATGATGCACATCACTCCTAAACGCTCCAACAAAGCCCAAAGAACACGCCTCGGCACATTATGCTGCATCTGTTCTGGTGTGGTTACAAGAATAAACACAAACAAAGAAAGAACACATGGAGACAGTTTGCTCTTTGCAGGAATTCCTGTTTTTGTCACACAGCTGGTGCCACCTTTACCTTTGCATCTAATGCAGATTACACGTTAGCAGCACAATTTTTAGCCCCATTTAAACACGATCCCCATCACCTAAGGACATGTCGGTTTTTTTTAGGCTTTTCAACAAAGACCCACAAGGCCCCAGTCCCATTTCTCATTTCAACCCCCGCCCGCTTCACCCCCTCCTTTCCCTCTTTTCTGGATCCTTCATTTCTCAAGAATGGGTGGACGCATTTGAAGAAGCCTTTCTATGTAGTTGAGGTGTCGGGACACAACTGGGACACCGTTTAATTCATGGAACATTCCGAGTTGATCATTTTAGAAAAGGTGGTGATTTAGTTCATAATAGATTCTGATGGATAAGCTGTGCGGGTCCATCTGTAACGCAGCCTCCTCTCATGTCGACTTTGTTTCTGTTTATATTAGGTCACCTGACCGCCTCCTTCACTCCAGTCATAATTAGTATGGCTGTTAGAGGTCGCCTAAAAATAAAAACCTAACTGGGTTGTAATAAGCTTCATGCACAGACGACCTTTGTGCTAGTTTTGTTACAGGACAGGTCTCCACGCTTGGGTTAATATTGGTTTATAAAATAATAAATGAATACGTCATATGTATATTAAAGGAAAGCTCTTGGGGTGATTTGGTATAATATAAGCTATAGCATTAGTCCGACTGTATTTTCTCTCCCGGCTGCAGTATAGTCCTTGTTAATATTCCTCTCATTGTCTGAAATCTGGAAGTTATTAGCCCACTGTGGAATAGCTCCTGTCAAATTTCCCATTGTCAGTGCACAGGAAATTACAGTGATAAGGGAAAAGGCGCAACGCAGAACAGGAAGGAAAGAGGAAACTGTTCCTACATTTCTGTAGGAATTAAGTGGCCGGGGACAGTGTAGAGATTAACTGTCTAACTTGGCACACAGGAAGACAGTTGTCGGGTGTTCCCCCACTTTCAATTTGTCACCCAAAACGCAAGGCGCTGCTCTCGCGCTGGTCGCATTTCCATAAATTTACCATTAATTTGTGTGCGCAGATTTTGACGGAAGCCGTGGGACAGCGGTACTTTAACTGGTCATTATTTATTTGTTCTCATTCGCGTGATTTAAAGGTCGGACCAGAGGGTAATTAGGCTGAGTCAGCGCTCCCGGTGACGCCTATAGCGGGGAGGGCCTATTGATTTACAGAAGATAACCATCTTTAAGTGAGGAGCTAATGCAGCAGAGGGGTCTGTGTCCTCTAATACTACGTTTGCCACGTGTGACATATCTGTGTGTGTTAACTGGCGTACATCTCAAATTGTCATTTTTAAATTGACACTATGTTGAAAAGTACGTTTCCTCCTAGGAAGTACGTTCTAAAATAATGTTTCTTCCTCCTGATAATCGCTCAGGATGATTAGTAGAACAATTTAATTAAATTTCACCGCTATACCAAACGCATTAGCGCGTGATCTATTTTGTGCATGACAATCGAATCTCCACTGCTGTAAATTATTATTTCCTCTGCTGTAAAAACACAAATTAACTTCAAATAAAGTGCATTCCCTAAAGACTGCACTGGTTTACATGAACTCTGAGGTCTCTTTCATATGTTGACCCTCCACAAAAGTGTAAATAGTTCACATTACAGCCTCGGTTTGTGCTGTAAAGCATGAAGCCACTGCAGGTAGCGTTAGGGAGAGTGTGAGATTTACTTGTCGTCTGCGGCAGTAAACACAACACATGACCTCGTCAATAACTTTGATTCTCGGCTTAATAAGATACTCCGGATTGATGCATGGTAACGATAACTGTGATAAACGCCAGGGCAACGGGTAATAGCGGTCCCCGAAGACACACAGACGCAGCTGTCCTTCTAAGAACTCTGGACATTGACTTCGATTCATGTGTACGGCCTAACTGAAACCTAACTGCGTGTAAAGCATTTTTGACTTTGCCACCCCGCAGGAAAATGTGTTACTAAGGCACCGTGACAACACTGAATGATGGAAAAGTTGTTTTACGCGAAAATTACGTGAAATTACGCTTCAAACCTTCGTCGAGCCATGTTTTTAGGACACTATATTTACGTTTTCAAAACATGCGCCCCTAGCGGTTATATATATAACAGCAACCACTTCCGCCTTAGACGCTGTATCTCGTGGCCTCGCCGCCGTCGGCACCGGCAGTCGGCTCAGTAGCGAGAGCGCTGCGCCAGAGCGCGGTCGACTATGGTTCGGTCCCTTACTATACCACCTTTTTAATATTTTTTTAAAATTTTTACTATCTACCCTGTCTTTTTTGCCCTAACTCTACCCTCAGTAACATCTGTGCATATTCGAGTTGGAAAATACTACCTTTACGTCGCATCCAGGGGTTTGAAAAAAACGACCCACAGGCACGTTTTCAGAAAACGACCTACATGTACATTTTCAGGGGTTGAAAAAACGACCTATATGTACGTTTCAGTTGGAGGACAGGTTGGTTTTTAGACATGCCAAAAACAAAAAAAAATCCTCAACAGAGAACATAAAAACATTCCTCTAGGTCAGGGGTCGGGAACCTTTTTGACTCAGAGAGCCATGAAAGCAAAATATTTGCAAATTTATTTCAGTGAGAGCCATATAATATATTTTAAGACTGAATTTAACTAAATGTGAGTATAATAAGCCTCTGAATTTATTCTTTTAAATAATGTTGTTATAATACTCACCATTAATGCGACTTCTGGTTCTTGTGGACCCTTTTATTGGCAGAACAGCAAGACTTTCTTCGCGCAGTGTGTCACCAGCAGCATATCTTGCAATCACACTGAACTGCGACAAATGACTTACGTCTGTTGACTCATCCAAAGCCAGGGAATAGAACGGTGCTGCATTTATGTCATTCACTTGCGTTTCCTCCACTTCCAAAATCGATGGATGGATTAAAACAAGTGATAATATTTTATGTTTTATCTGAAAAGCCGAAATCTGCGAGCCAGATGCAATCATCAAAAGAGCCACACCTGGCTCGCGAGCCATAGGTTCCCTACCCCTGCTCTAGGTAGTACCTTCACATCCAACATGCTTATTTCCCCGCCGCTAAGTATCACCATTTCCTTCTCCAAGCCTCACTGATGCTTCTTTTGGCTCGTCACAGTGTTAGCACATAATCTGCGCCTTTATCTCTCTTCTTCTTTATCGGCGTGTGTGAGACCCATCCAAGAAACACTTATTCCCACTCACAGTCTCTTTGATTTGAAAGAGTTATTAGAAGACACAATGAGGGATGTGTTTCCAAAAAGCACGCGTGTGGGAATTCAGCACTTCCTCTTGCTTTTATTTAGGCTTCACGGACCGACACAGATAGATTGAAAAAAACAAACAAAAAAACACAACGTCACTTTCACCCATTGTTAGTGAACTTTCTCTCTTGGGAGTAGAAGTGGTGGGAAGACAATCTTTTGGCAGTGGAAGCTCGTGCGTCACTTGAGTAGACGGCTCCCTCTCACTGTTGTTAGGAGACAGTGGAAGTTTGGACTCATCCTCTGTAGCTACTGAGAAGGATTTCCTTTTCCTGTGGCCATAGATAGGTTTCCCCTGTTAGCAGCACAGATAGAAGACAGATAACAGCAGTGGTCAAAGCTCTGAAAAGTCAAATGTTCAGTATCCCAAGAGGGGTATGTCCATCCGGTGATTTATAGGTGCAGAGGCTCTCCAAGCTTTAACAAACGGGGCACTCGGACTTCACACATCGCCATTTGCAAGCAACTAAATTGAATCATTGCCCATGGGCCTCTGCCGATATGGTTTTTCAATAAATGCTGCATATCAACAGTGTGTTTGGGTCCTGCTGAGAAACAATCATCAGGACTGGACTGTGCAACTACTGCGCCCTAATTAGCTTCTGTTTGTTATTCTAATCCACTGGGCTTTAAAGAACACACTGGCCACTCATAAACAGCGTAAGAGAGAGCTTGTTTTGCCAAATTGGGGACAAATAAATATTTAACCAACAATCCACCAGAGAAGGTTCTCAGTTACTTGCTTTCTAAGAGGCGCTGGACAATTTTAGTCAAAGGAAACAAGTGATGAAACAAAAGACTGCTTGTTCTCTGCCGCACAGACACGGACTCTGTGATTAGCGCTGATCAGATGCAGAGTTTCATTGTGCGACTTGGTGACAACTGTCACTTAGTCGTAATTGAGGTTTAGCAGAGCGAACAGTGATGGCTCTGAATGCATCGCTTTGATTGTCAAGGGGGGGGAAAAAAAGACAGTGGGATAGTGTGGTTTTAATGTTTTTATGTGGATGATTAGCACAATTTCTTATTCAATTCTTATTAAACATTCAGCAGTGTCTCATTTTTTGGAGTCTGACCATTTTCATTGCATACGTGAACTAACTGGTCCAGGACGAGGTTTTCAGGCTTCTACAGCTGCCATTTGGTCATCTCTCAAAACCATACTGTGCAGACCATATATACAAACTTAACATAATCTTCCAGTTTGCAGGGTGAGTCGCTGCAAAACCAAATATGTCTTTTGGGAAATGTGCTTCTTGCTCGAATTAGAATGTCAGTAAACATTAATTGCTAGTTTCAAGTCTTTCCCCAATAGCAAATGATTTTTGTTTTGTAAATGATGTTCCAATTGGAAAGTTGAGTGAGCACAGCTGGTATTGAGTCAGGTGACGTCTGTGAACTCCTGGTTTGAAAAAGTTTGTTTTTCATCTCCCACCCCCACAATTTCATTGATAAGCCATATTACCACATTATTTTGTCTTTTATGCCTATACTGGCTGTATCGTCTCCTTTACTGCAAAGCAACTGCATTTACAACTTAAAATTAAAAGTTCCATGTGGACTGGTCTTTTGTACCGACAAGGACAAATAGTTTTTAATGAGTGTGCTCCTATGTCAATTTTATGTCTACTCTGCTAGATTTATGGACTCTTTTTTTCCCAAGTTTGCTACTTTATAAATAGTTACTTTAGTCATTGTGATAAATGATTTTTACTTTGGATTCTGTGCTTCATTTTCTCCATGATAGTCACCTCCAAGTTCACCTGGACACTCCTGGAATTCCCTGTTGGGTCACAAGGTTTGTTAATATTTAATGAACTCTCAGGCATTACGATGTTTTTATACTGTTGTTGTTCTTTTGAGGAAATATTGGCACACATGGAGCAAAAACATTTAGACAATGGATTTCTTAATTAGAAACATGTCACTGTAATCGCTGTACGAAAAGCTAAGAGACTTCTCGTCTTAAGTAGTTTCCCTTTTCTCCCATTTTGTGTCTCTGAAAGAGGGCGACAGAAGTTTGTAGTGAGAATAAAATGCCACCGTGTCCCATCATTATTTTGACACAGCAGAGGTAGTGTTGCCAGCATCTGACTGTGAGAGCGGCGCAGGGTGCCAAAACACAGCGATGACTGACGAGCCCACAATGGAAGCTTGATTTGTGTCCCCTGAAGAATGCGACATGCCAGGACACCAGCCCGCCGTAAACACTGGTACAGTGTCATCACGCGGCACACGAACACATCCATCACGCGCTCTCATCAGTCCGACAGATTAACAACAACAACAACTCTGTAGAAACACTTGTGCCAAACGGAGGCAGACATTTAAAATAAAAGAACACAGGTTTGAATCATCATTCCCACTCGTTTTAGATAATAGCAACTCAAAGAGCATGTTATTCTTGTTTTATTTTGTTAAGCAGTTTTTTTTTTTTTATCTTATATCCAAATGTATTTGAAGGATTTCATGAAAAGGACTTTCTGTTTATTTTTCCACATAATGTTGATTAATACATTAAATATGACGGCCTTTTGAAGTGCATCAATGCAACTTGCACGCTCTCTAAAAATGACCAGAGAACTTCATGCTAATTCTGAGCAGAATTCTGAGGGATGATGCCTTGAGTTTTTATTTATTTATGACATTGTTGGCCTTTGATATGATCTCAGAGACATGTGGTGTACATGTGCAGAATTTAGATCTCAAAAGCTTTTTATGATAAACTGTTTACAATTTGGATAGCTCATTAGATGTAGCGCGTGTCAGGGAGTGATTAATTATGCCAGACTGTTAAAACTTCTGTTTGTGTCAAGTTGATGTATATTCAGGTTTTTTTTTTCTTTTTTTTTTTTGTCCTAATGAACAGAAGAATTGCAAGCGCTGCACTCGCATCAACAACTGTGATTATGCCTCATCTCAAGGCTGGCAGCGTTTCTGTAGAGTGCACATCATTTTCCTGAAGTCTGTTTGCCCTCACACAGGGGACACATCCTTAATTTGTAGTTGCAAAAGAAAACATTATGAGAGAAAGGGACATCTGTAGGAGCCACACTCATCAGAAAACTGCAGCTCCACATCCAAATGCATGAGTAACCCTGACTTATAACTCAAAGCTGGCGTATATAGGATCACGCCATAAATAGTTTACTATTGATTTTCATCTCCAGCTCATTCAATACTCACTTTTTGGGACGGCGTCTGTCTGACCTAAGCCCCTCCCACCAGATCAGCATGGATATATGCACACACTTCATACGAGACAGACACTTTTGTCCATACTGACACACTTTATTGTGCTTTATTGTGGAATATATGATACTCGTTCCTTTATCAAACGGCTTCGCAGTGTAGTTCAAATCAAATCAAATAACTTTATTGTTCCCACAGGACAGCGGGCAATAACGCTACAGCAGCTGCAAACCATATACATGACAGAGACGACAACAAACAGCCTATAAAGGACATTTAATTCACATATGAAAAAAAACATTGTGCCTGCCCTAAAGACACACAAGTTAAAGAACCTTCATTAAAAGATGAGCAGGACCTGAAATTAAAAGCTGAGCCTCAAAACAACGAGGCATTTAAAATCCACAAACAACACACAGCTGCTGAGGAGATCAGCCAATGGGAGGTGTCCTCTGTCCTGATTGGCTAAAGTTGCAGACGTCTGGTTCCCTTTAAGATCACTCAATTTATAATGTGGCCAACGATTAGTAGATTTTCTTAATCTTACTGAAGTGTATGTGTGCATGTATGCATAGGCAATTAAATACAACTTTTTTGCAACCTAATGCAACAAAAATAAAAACGATACAGAATTTGGCATATACAGTAGGGACGAGCCAATACGATACTGGGTATTGGTCCGATATTGGTGAAAATCACTGGAGTGGATATTGGACAGATACAAATTGAATGAAATCCGACATTGCATGCTTCCCGATGCACAGATTGTAAAAATCAGCAACAGTATTTTAGCCGAGTCCAAGTTGTGAGCTGTTTATTTCCTCTTTATGTTACAAAGTTGGATAATTGTGTCTTTCTTGAAATAGCTTAAAGTGGCTCCAGCGCAAATGTGTTGTTAGCAGCTTTACAACTGTAAAAACATATTTAGCAAAAACAGCTAAAAAGTCTAAAATGACAGTAATCGGCACCAGAAAAGTATGAGCTTGTATCACCGGTATAGGACATGGAAAATTGGTATGGTGCCATCCTTAATATACTGCAAAGTATGTGCATTCCCACCATGATACAGATCAAATTTGATTGTAACACTCATACAAGCCCACACAACTAAATAACTTGAACATAATTGATGGAGTCACCAAAGTCCAACTTTTGGATGACACTCTGATTCACTGGCCACGAGTGAAAGTCATTGCTGCATCATCGCGGTCCTGAGCTCATTTTTAATCAAGGCCATTTACGAGAAGGAGCACTCTCCCTCACAGTTAGTGACAGGAAGTGTCGGCCTTAATGTAATTAGTATGTAGGGAAATTAACCAATAATTAATCTTGAGGCCAAGGACCTTCCTTTTAGCTTCGGGCCCTTGGGCACATGTCCACTTTGCCCATGATGTAATCTGTTAGAGAGGTGGACACTCTGATGAAAAGCAGTGTGTTTTTAATTGAACATCTCCCAGTGTAATCACTAACGTGCATTCCACTGCTACTCACTAATGATAATTGAATTGATACCAGTCCCTCATTGGCCAATACTAATATATCAATGAGCATCTGGTCCAGCAGACAGCAAATGTGGTCTTATTATATCGCTCCAAAATGGATGAGCGAGCCGGACAGCAGAAAGACATCGTCATCCGGACCTCTTCTTCTTCTTCTCTTCTGATTGGCTCTTCTTCCCAGTTCGTCCCTCCCTAACATTCTCATCTATTTTGTCATTGTAACTTTTTTCTAGTGACGTAATATCACATATTCATCTGTGAACATTTTTTGTCTACGAAATCTGGTCAAATGATCGCGCTATTGATATTTATTTTACATTTATTCAAATTCTGCTTTAGAGCAGTTGGCGGTCAAAACATTTACCACTTCCCAGCCGTCGCCTAATGATGACAAACCTGCCAACAACAGGCAAGTCTTCATGATTACGGCTCACACATGGAGATGTCAACTGACACGCGTAAGACACATGTTGCTGCACGTGTTAGAAAGGTACATGAAGACTGTCTTATGATCTATTCATACATATGAGTGACTTTCTATTACACTAATCAAGCCTCAGGACCGCCTACTGTCAAATTTTGTGATGGGTATGTGTGAATCCACTCTTCCTTAATACATTATGTAGCTACTGTAAAACAGATGACGTTACAAAACTCTCTGCAAAAAGATTCTTTCTTTCCTTTATTAAAGTCGTTCATAACAGTAGAGTCCATTGGTTTAAACTGGCCTCTGATGATGATGATGATGGCACTGATTATAGAACCAGTAGCGATCAAATCTTAAGGAAACCCATCCGTACTCAATGTTGACACCTCTACAGCTCAGTATCTTTGTTTTTCAGACTGTGTTGGAACATGTGATTGTGTCAGAGAACAACCAGTAATCCTCAATTCAAAATACATTTTCATACTATTCATGGTTGGTACATTAACGTAATAGCCACTCCGTATGTTCAGTTGTCTCTATTTAGGTGGGAGTCGTCATTGTTAGTCACAGATTCTCTCGTATTCGTACACTGGATCCAGATTTGAAAGCATGAGGGATTTACAGAAAAAATAATCCGTTCCAGTGCAGTTTTATCTCATCGGTCATCGGTCAGCCTCACTGTTCACCGCCGTCGTCGTCGTCTCTCTCTCTCTCTCTACACCATTCCAAGGCTTGTGCTGTGCTTCTGTAAATACAATGTATTACTGCTACTGTTTTATGTGTGAAACACACTGTGGCACTTTTGCAGGCCCTTAATTGGTTCAGTATGGCTGTTGAACTAGAAATAAATAAACTACGACAAAAATAACATCATTGTATTTTGTTTTAGTATTATTTTGGTCAGTGGATCATTTATTATTTATGCAGGTCGGAGTACGACGAGCGAGAGCAGCAGCAGCAGCAGTGAGTTCCAGGCAACTGAACCCTCGTCAAATTCACAATGAGACGCTGTTGTTGTGTTCAGCACGCGACATGAAATCATAGCGTCATCGCATTTATTATTAACGGCGTTCTTTATTAAAACAATATATGCTTGTTTGTTTATTTGGTGTGTACGCCGACACAATTGTTGCTTTGCTGTTATTTTCCTGCTCAGAAAATGTGAGGCTGCTCATAATGAACCTGTAGAATGTTGGTGTAGTAGTTTAAAGACATTTCTGACAACACGTTGAGACTATTAAAGCTGCGGTAGGCAACACGTTAGATTCATGACTTTTTTTTGCCATCTGTGCACACGTACAGTTACAGACTAAACTAAATCATAATTAACCCTTATGTGACGGATCGATTTGGCATGCGTGCTTCTTATTTACGTTACTCCGTAATGGATGGATACCAGGAAAGTAGAGAAATAGAGCTTTATGCGCACATACTGTACATGTCATTACGGTAGCCCCTCAGGACTTCCGTGGAACGACCGTCCAATTAATCACAGACGAGATTAACCAACCCGTCACACATCAGTTTCTCAGTTTAATACATTTATCTTGGAAAGAAGAACTCACTAATTTTGTGACAATTTTACAGCCATAAAATAAATCCAGGCGGTCTCATTACCATGATGGTCATAAGAGGGTTAATCATATGGATTTAAGGGACAAACAATCAACAACTTACTTAGCAAAGGCCAAAAGTTACAATCTGTACTGGGATGTCTCTAAAGCGACCATTTCTAAATGATGATTTCTGTGTGTGCTGTTATTTCAGACGTTAAACAGATGCCATTATGGAGAGTGATCGCGGTGATGATGACAAAACAGGTGAACCAAAGACGAGGCACTTACGACGGCGTGCACCACACATCGGCGGTGAGTTAAGGACCAGAATGCCCTAACTTAAATAGATTATGGAATTTTGATTGCCTGGTGGTTTAAATGTGCTGATATGAGTGATGCGCAACACCGCACTGACTTTGAGCGGTCATTAGTGATAGGTTGTGCTCATTAAAAATTTAATTTGTTGCCATTGTGTTTTGTAGTCAGCGAGCAGCCTCTGCCAGGAAGCCGAGTTATTGATGAGGGAGTGCCAGGAGGCTCCCTACGGACAGACAGGTAGAGCTGTGCCCACTGATATTATGAGAACAATGTATGAAGGAAACACAGAAGAGTCTAATTTTAAATGTGCTCCTTCTGCAGTGGAGCCAGAGTTTTAATAAAGTAAATAAAAGGGAAAGTCAATCAGAATAATAATGAGTTTAAAATGTCACAGAAAGTACCAAAAAGTGACAGTTACAGAAGAGTAAGAAATTGAAAAAAGTATATTAACAGATCAAAGATATACAAACTGATTTTCTGACCGAAGCGAGTCACGTAATTGACCATTTTTTGTCGCAAATGGACTTGGCAGAAAATAATCTGCTCATGAAGCAACCAAAGGAAGAGTCTGAGCCGGGATGAGGCTTGTACTGATTAATATTTAATGACAGGAAGCGGATTAGACACACAAATCCCGCATCCACTGTGAACGTCACCGATGCAGCAGGCAGTCTAAAATTCTCTTTAAAATTTAATATAGTTTTTCTTTTCCCATCTAAAATGAAAAACAAACAGCGTATTTGCTTCCTGCTTTGTGGTGATATTAAATGTGCTGTAACCACATCCACGGGGAACCATGTTGGAGAAACAAACATGTTGCAACGTCGTCTTCATTGTGAGGGAAAACCAGAATGCAGTAAATGTGCTGATTATTTTACAACATGGAAAAACCACCATGAACTTAGCCTCATTAGCTTGAGTTTTGCCCCTATCTTATTTTTCTGCAGACTTTTGACATTTGGACTTTCTCTTGTGTTTTTGTGGAGTCTGGATTTTAATGATTTCTCTTTGGTCTGTTTCCTGTGTGTGTGTGACCGCGATCATCTGCCCCACCCTGATGTGTTTCACTTATGTTCCATCATCCATGCCGCTTTCATATTTATCTCACTTTTGACCCAGCTTCTTTTCTTTTTTCTTCTTTCTGTGTTCTTATTTTTCCGTCCTTACTGCACCGTGACACATTCAGACCAAACAACCCCATAACCATTTTGTGTGTTTCTAACACAAGAAACTTGAGAAAACGCCAAACCATTCCTTTTGCAAATTCCATTTCCCAATATAATTATCAAGTTTTGTCAGTGTGTAAGTTGTTCCAGTTCATTTAAATCTCATAAAAAAAAATTCCCCTTTCTGAGTTATATAAATGTCAAGGATAGGTCCATCCATAGATCCATAGATCCATTCATCTGCATTATCCCATGCTCAGCTGCACAAGAGGCCAAGTCCACCCTGGACGTTCAGGCTTTTTTCTCATGCAGATCAACATACAGTATAAATCATCTTATATAGACATGTAAAAAATCAATATGAGATCATAAACACAGTTACAAAGGCAGATAATAATCTCTGTGATGCCTAATCATACATATAAATAACCTAAACTATCTTTTAACGTAACTGCAGCGGTAAACACACGACAGACAGGATTATTTTCTTCCTGAAACAGGAGAAAAACTTGTTTTCACTCATAATCAGCAGAGTGAAAGAGGCAATAAAGTGTCTGTCTTTTGACCACGATAAGAGTAAAAGGACTCAGTAACAACCCAACAGTGAAATTAAAGCTTGTGACAGTCTGTGTTTGCCAGGCAGATTATTTGAAACCCTCTGTGTCACGATGGCAAAGGCCGATAATAGTTTTTGTCCTTGACCTTGGACCACGATAGTGCGTTCCCTGTGGTGCCGACGCCGATGCAAGGTCAGTGATGTTGGCCAAGGCTGAACACAACAGGGAATCAGAGGTCAGAGAAGTACTTTTCAAACAAAAAAGAAACTGCTTTTTCCTCCCTTGCTAAGGGAAGAATGGATTTACACATATTTTGTAACCGTTACCCACAAACCTACAGTAAAGGCAGTGTGATTGAAAAAATTAATTTCCGTTCGAATGAAGCAGAAGCCGAAACCATCCTGCGATAGGGCCATTTCAGTATATTATGGACATTAAAATGATTGCAGCTTTGATGCTTTAATCATGATCCAAACTCGCTTCATTTCTCAGAGACATCCAGTGGTGTCTGTATGCGGATGAAAGGGATTGTCTCCAATTTGTTTTATATGGTCTTTAAAGAGGTACATTATTTTGGAGTTGCTAGATTTTATGACTAGACGCTGATGTGTGTTTGGGAATTAATTGGCCAAAAGGTGGATCCCTGGAGGGAACACTGGTGAATAATTTGAGCTCGGGAAGATAGTGAACAGTTTAAATTAGGGAAAACTGTTGGAAGGAGAGGCAGTTTCCCCTATACAGCCTTGTATTCTGAAAGAGTACATCTAACATTGAACAAAGTCAGGGGGGTACAAGAGTCATTAAAACTTATGTCCGAAAGCCTTTAAAGTTAGTGCTGTCAAGCAGGGAGTAACTAGTAAAACTGTTGAAAAGTGGAAAACTTGGATTATGGTGCCATGGTCATGGTGAGCCTTTAAAAGTTGCACAACACAATCGCCATTAAGGAAACTAATGAGTCTGTATTCTTCCCACTGATATGTTGCATTGCACTGCAGTAACAACATGGTAATATCAGGGGAATTATGTGATGATAATTTTCATATATGGCGGTATAATAATGATTATACTATGTTATTTTCAACGTAATATAGCTTAGTAATGAGAATTACTACATGCCACCATGTACATTTTCCTTTGTGATCAAGCTGTAACTTTGTAACTATAGAAATAATAATATAATAATATCATGTTGTTGTTTTCTATATGTTTTGTATAGATGCATTAACCTTAAACAGAGATGATGGAGATAAAAAACAAACACAACTACAACTGAGTGGCTAAGACGCCCTCACTGCACCTCCCTGACCCGCATGCTGTTAAAGTCTCTTCCTCTTTTAAAATGCAGATAAATTAATTGGTCTATTATTCATCACACTGTGTGGTGGCGTCGGCACAAGACAATTTATACAGTTGACATTAAGAAGAAGTTAGACCGTGTTCTTTAAGGACAGTGTTGTCATCCAGGAATTTTCACAGGTCATTGAATTAACCAGGTCTGAACGTTTTCAAATGAAATGGCGCTGGGATTTAATAAGGTTGAATATGAATAGGTGAAACTCACAGTATAATGATGCTGATGGTTTTATAAAGTGCCAGAATAATAGATAGACAAACAACATTTCTATTGTTTTGTTTTCCTGTTTGTTGAAAGCCTTATTGCAATTTGCAATCAGGTCCATTTTGACGTGCATCACCAAGACTCATATTGACAAGGAGAGAAATGAGGGTGTGACTGTGGACGAGGAGCATCATTTAAGAGAGCCTTGGGCACAATTCTCCCTCCTCTTCCAGTAAGACGCGTCTCCTGCAACTCCTGACTGCTTGCTGTTTCATTATGATGAGGCTATGGGCTAAACGTAGCCAAGCATATCAAATATCCTGGAAGCACATACTAAATAAATCATTTTATTCATTCCATTAGTGGTGGATGTGCTTCCCTTGTAAACCGTCGTGTGACCATACTGGCAAAACAAAAAGCTGCTGTTGCTTCTGCCTGTCTCCTCGGCTGCAGAGATCAAGAAAAGAAATTTCTGCAAATTGCAACGGTTTCTCGCATCACGGTTTCATGCCTTTCCTTGGCGTGTCATGCCTGTGGTCACAACACGTTCCCTGTGTGTCTCCCTAAATTGTCACCACTCGCTGATATGATCAATGCACCAAACACAGCAGGGATAGAGTCACAGTGTACACACAAGGCCGTGCAGATGTGTGCTCCTTATTTTCCCTAACTCAAAAATATCAACTCGGTGAAAACTATAGTGCAAAAAAATGTCAAAGTAAGGGACAAGAGTCTACTCACTCTAGACCTCTGGTAGCTGACGTAACACACAACCAAGGTAACGCCCCCTGGCAGGAGACAACACTGTTCACTTCTGTAGACGTATATACACTAGACAACGCATAAATCAGTCAATATGTCAGACAACTCGTCTCCTCGCCGGCTGTTTTCATTATGAAAGTGAAGATAGTAGATCGCTATTGTGCCCCAGGACGTCAAAGCAGTTGGAGACAGGCTAATGGGAGAACATTTTACTGGATCCCCACAGATCCAGAGAGACAGTGTAGGTGAATCACTGCAATGAAACATGCTCACAGCGAGAATAAGCCAGAGACAGAACGATGGGAACCGATCAAGCGACGGATTTTGTGGTTAAGTCTCGGTAACCGGAGCTCTATACTCACCAACCGTCCATCAACCGTTCAAATAATGGACTCAGTCTACCTTACATTACTCTGCCTGTTGCTAACGCTAACGTAACGCCTTCCATTGACAACAACGCTATCTCTAGCCAAGAACACTACTGAGATGAATGTTTGTGTCCATTTGTTTTTCCCTCCAGGCTCTTGGAGTAAGATGAAGAGAGGTTCATCAGCAAGTTGAAGATGTCAGGACACTGCAGGTCCAGAAATAATGTCCTCTCCGGCTGTTTCCAACCTCCGAAAACGCACTGCCGGTGCATTAGAAGGATCAGATATCTTCCGTCTGTCAAGTTTTGTGATATATGGGTCGATCTCTGTGCTGTGAACTGTTGATAGGTTGAATCCAGCATTGACCCTCTTCAAATTTGACGCATCTTAGGCTGCCAACATGGTGGCTCAAAGGCACCAAGTCACGTGACAACAGTAACATTGCAGTAGTAAAGTGTAGTGTTGTAGTCAAGACCACCTAAACCGAGACCAAGTCGAGACCAAGACCACAGTGTATCGAGACCGAGACAAGACCAAGACTTTGAGGGGTCGAGACCGAGACAAGACCAAGACTGAGGATGTAAAAGTTGGACGTGGTCCCAGCCGGTTCCGTGCAGAATTTACACATTGCGCTGTGTTTTCTTTTGGAGGTATTTATGCACAAAAAGTCTTTGTGGTTCAGGTAATCAAATTCTTTTATAGATGAGTTGGCTGACATCTTCTCACGGCCTTTTCTCCTGCAGTCGATTCCGAGATGAGACCGAGACCTTAAAAAATGGTCTCGAGGAAAGTGAGATGGCTGCTCACAGGATGGAGTATGAACAGAAGCACAAGGTTTCAGAAGAAAATTCCACTGCTCATAAAACAGTTTGACAGGTCACTCAGATGAAAGACACATTATTCAAATGACGTTGCATTATTTCTGTTCATAAAGGCAGAAAAGCAACATCTACATCAATAAAAAAAGTTACCCAATGTTACGCACTGTAGCTTCTGAAGCGGCTGTAGCAGCTTTGATGGGTCAAACACCAAGATGAGGCCCTAAATCCTGGAGCAGGCTGAGGTGACTCCACCTGCTCACCACTGAGTTACCTGTCACTGCAGGTTGAGGAAGGTTCTTGCAGTGGGGTCTAACGGAGGGGAAGGACATGGCAAATCAGAGGTCGTCTATAAAGAGATTCCGGCAGCAGATGTTACAGGTGACACGCCAAGTCTGGCAGCAGATGATAAGCTCTGCTGTGGTTGCTCCAAAAATTCAGACACAAAAGGTGACGGCCGCTTTCTTCTGCAGTACAGACACGCAAGAGGAGGGAACTGGCGAGCTACCAGTGATCTGTGTCCATTAATGTTCAAACAATGGTAAACAAATTAAGTTTGGTGTGATCAGAATTATAAAAGTGAAAAATGAAATCAATTGCTTGTAAAAAGCTTCATCGTTGAGACTGTTTCTTTGGCTCCACAGTATGATGCTGGAAGGAAGAAATCAATCAAACATTTATTTTCTGAACGATCACCAGTCATAAAGCCATTAAACGTCGACTCACCACAAGCTATGAGATTGTAAAACTATGTTATGGTCCTGTAGAAGCCATAAGTCTGTAAGTTACCAGCTGTTTTTTAAGAAAAACGTCTTTTATATGTGCAACAGGAATTGTTTACAACTGCAGAAGTCATGATTTTGAGTAGATGTTTGAGTACATTTACTACAGAACAGCCCACGGTTCATTTTCTAACATGATGCAAATGCTCCGTACGAGGCACAATACAACAGCACTATTGCAGCCCAGTCTCGTCATAAAAAGACTAATAACTATGTTGGTCCACTGGGCAAAACGTGCTAGAAATGTTTTCAAGATGTATTTTAACGCCCACCAATGTTGAAATATTAACTTTGTAAACGTGTGATGTGGACACAGGCCATTTTTGAAATATTAAAATGTCAGAATTTGGAAATTTGTGAGCCCCTGTTATAAAATGTTTTATCCAGTGCACCAACATTGTGATGAGAGCGGGGTGTATATTATCAAAAAGGTGAAATTTCAGGAGAAGAAAAAGAGATAATTCACAGTGATTTATGACATGCATAGTTCCTTCAATCTCAGAATAACTGTACCTTTTCCATTTTCCAATCATTTTTTTTGTTCCAAATCTCATTTGCTGGTTGGCCTGACTTCCGGGCTCAAAACTCTGTTTTACGGGGATTTTTTTTAGAAATGTCAGAGGAGAAAATGAATGATGGAAAAATGACTTTCTGGACCTGAGTAATTCTGAAAGTGGACGGATGCCACAGAACATCACTTATGATTCAGCTGAGAGAAAAAAAAGACATTTCATTACTCCTGTTGCTGAGCACATCTCTGTCAAATGTGCCTTCAAAGCCTCCACAGTAGTGTCTCCAGCAAGCGGAACCCAGGCTTCTGTGGGCCATGCGGCCAATGCCACGGGAAGAACAAAGACCCTCTGATTCTCTGCTGACGACAGTCATGTTATCTCAAAAAATCACTGTCACAGGTAATTCCAGTGATTGACAGAGCTTCTGCTAAAAAAAGAAAATATATATCATTGACTGGAATAAAATGTCACCTTTTCTATAAAAACTGAACTTTTGTTTTTTAACTTCATTCAAAAATTTACTTTAATCTATGTTACAGCTAAAAACAATAGACTTTCATTAGTGTATGTTATCAGTACTCTTTTAATTCATAGAAATTCATATTTATACTGATGATAACAGACTTTTGCACAGGGTTTGCCTTAAAAATGTGCCATAAATAATACACTTTTAACAACTCTGAATTCCCTCTGTTCTCTGCGTGCCTCTGCGAGTCCAAATATTTTGCAATAAAAGCCTTGTTGGAATAAAAAATAAATGGAATCAAAGAACAGAAAGTGCTTTTACTTTGAAATGGACCATACAGGACGCCCCGCGCTCACTGTCTCACATCTGTTCATATCTGTATCGCACGTATCACTTTTTAAAAAAAGCCGTATTCTGTGACGTGTGTACAACTTAGAACGAGAGAAAAAACGAGAAGAAAGTGAGGAAAAAGACCGAGAGGATCAGTCACTTCATCAGTTTCCCAGCTTCATCTTGTTACTGTTGTTGTTGTTATTGTTTTGATTGAGAGAGATGTAGAGCCTCCTAGTGGCAGTAATTAGATACTGTGTGTATAATTATTTATTTGGTGGAGCCAATTACTATTGCATCTCTATCAAAAGTAGTTTTTAAAGCAGACGCTGCCACACTGGAAACAAATACTGTAGATTGATCCATTCTCACCGTATCATTATTGGACTTCAAATCTAATTTGAGTTTTTTTTTGGTAGAAGCTTCTTTGTGAGCGCTGCTTTTGTCGTGGTTCATGGTAAAATCAATGCAGGGGATACGCATTTTTTTCTTTTCCTCACAAGGACAGTCTCAATTTTTCGTTCTTTGTGCCGAAATTATGAAACACGATGACACATAATGTCACATTTCTATTTTTTGTGCATATGATATACGGAATGGATTTTATGTTTAAATTAAATCATGACCTTCCTGTGATTTTGCTACAAGGGTGAATCAGAGCTTGACATATACGTCCTTGCTGCATGTGGATGAACTGGCTGCTTTATCGCAGAGAGCCTTGTCTGTTTCTTCATCAGTTATGAATTTGCTTTAGGGTTTTGTTAGATTTTTCTTTCATTTGAGTTTCAGTGGCTCTCTTGTCACTATGATGTTCAGGTTAAAGGTGGGCTGTTTTTTGTCTCCGTATGCAAAAAAAAGAGTCGCCCACATGCAAAAGTTTATCAATTCTGTGTCTTTTGTTGGATTCTTTGAGGTGACAAACTCCATATAGCTATTGATCGTTGAGGTGCAAGGATGTGCCACGACAAAACAGAACTTCTATGCAGGAGACCAATGTTTGTTGTGTATCATGTTTGAATAACATGCATACAATGAAAATTAAATTCACATCACTAATCCAAAATTATATTTGCTATGAATTAGTCAGTCCATGATGCAGAAATTCGCTGTTGTCACGATTTATATTGACATTTGGGCCACAATTTGTTAAAAGTAGCCCCATATGGAACGTTTAGGAAACGCAGGTGTAGTGAATGAGAAGATGATTCTGACGCTATAAGTTTCACGTAAGACAAAGTCTCCCGTTTGAGCTTTAATTAGATTTCGTGAGCGGCAGCAATTATTTATCACAAATGTAATTACACAGTCCATCAGATTATCCACGCATCGTGAATAATGGACATCGACTCAAGGCAGGAATCAAGGGGCAACTGCTTTTCTTTGATATTACAATGAGTTTCAGGTTCACTGATCACGGCGCCACAATATGAAAGATAAATGTGACTTCTCTGTGCTTTGTAAGGGAACCAATTTACTACTTTATTGATAACATTCGGTTTTAATCTGCATCTGGGACTGTGGACATCCCTTGAAACGAAATATTTTAATTAACCTAACAAACTTACACTGCAAGCTTCCCATTTCCAATTTCTCCACTACATCTTTTCTCGTTAACGAAAAGTTTTTGGCACTGTGGTTTTTGTGCTCTTGAACATACATGATGGTTATTACTGTGAAACCCATGGACTGTATATGAAAAGGTAATATTTGAGACCTGTCCTGCAAGGCAATAAGTCTTGTATAAATAATACTACTTAGTGTAGTATTACTTAAAGTAAATGTCTTTATATGATGTTTAAGAAAAGTAATTTTCTGATATAAAATGTACTCAAGTGTCAGAAGTAAAAGTAAAAGTACTAAAATAAAAGAGAGGAGTTCGAATTTTTATCAAATAATGAACTTTTATTGTGGCCTCCTTGCAGTAGAACCATAATATCCAGGCATGGGAGGAAGAGGCTTGAGCTTGTTCAACAATAAAACAAAGCTACACTTCAACTGAATTAAATTTAAACTACCTCCCTCTCGTAGTGCTGCTGTCAACGTCCCTGTGAGTTATATGGACAAACTACTCCTGTCCTTCAACTGGCATGAGGGCAATTTGTTAGCTGAAATTGAAAAGGTGTCTGTTCTTTTTTTTTTTTTGAGAAGAAGAAGTTGGTTTTCATATTTGAGGGAATTCAGTTTCACTCCTCTTGGATTAAAGACGAGTCCGGCGATGCTGAAGAGCCTGCGGAACAGGTCCAAGTATCCGTCCACTTTTTTGGCACAGCCTCATGCTTGAGACGACTGCAGGGCGGAGGAGAAGTCCTCCATGATAGAATCAGGACTATGTCAACAACTTTTATTTTGTAGTAACGGAGATAGTAAGCTGAAATGCATTTATTTAGGAAATGTAGTGGAGTTAAAGTACAACTTGCTGGAAATCTAAATAACAAAGTAAAGTATAGATATGTGAATTTTGTTCCCTTAACACTGAACGTATCGCAGATGACACGTTTGACTGACTGATGAATTTTTCATTACTGTAATAATGCAACGGTTTAGCCTGATTTTGGGCATTGAGACAAAAACAAATAAAATGTCAAATAAATGTTAATTTAAATAGGATTTATGCTGTTCAAATTTCAAATTTAACAAACAAATCTGGTTTTCAAGCACAACTACAGTGTTTTTTCAAAATAATTATAACATTAAATGGTTAATACAGTATTTTAACATGCGGTAAACTGTAAATAACTGCCAGATATTGAAAGTTATTCTGGAAAATTGGACAAAAGCCTGAACAAATTGATCACTTAGTTTACTGTATTATGCAGATGTGATTTATAGAAGCTTATTTAGTGACATTTATGCCTCAGTAAAAGAATGCATGTCAGATCTGTGATTGTATGGGGTTAAGAAAAAACTCAAAATGTGCACAGCTGGCATCACAAAAATAAATGTTATCTCAAGACAGTTGATTGGAGGCGACATGTCGTCCCCACGATGTAATTAGTTTACGAGAAGGATTAGAGAGACAGAAAATAGTCCTGTTTATCTGCGGTGGTGTGAGATACTGTGGAAAAACAACAGTCCACCAAAACTTCTCCTCCCTTGTCTTTATTTATTCATTTACCTATTTTCTCTTTCCTCATATTGTGCAGTATTTCATGCAGGTGTTGACTAGGCCGGTATGGCTTGTGCAGGTATTTGTCTACTCTCTGGCAGGGCCAAGGGATTAGAGAGGCAAGCACTGTGTTGCCATGGTTTCCAGTTCAGCTCCGTCTGCCTCCAACACGGAGGATAGTTGCTCTTTGTTGGCCTTCAGAATCACACCAATCATAAGTGGGAGAGCTGCGGGTAAACAAAAAAAAGAATTCTGTCACAATACAGAAACAAGTTGTGAGTCATTATATACTGTACGGACGGACATTATGGGTGTCGGTACAGTGATTTCTGTTATTCAATAAAAACAAACAAATGTGTGACCAGAACATTCGGACAATTTTTGGCTTTTCTCAGACGCCATCTGTCCTGTTTGCTGAGATATAATGTAAGGATAATGCTTCTTGAAGATCTCATATTTTACACGTGCCAAGTGTGTGGTTTAAAGGTCTGATACCCATAAGAATATATTGTATATTTGTGGCAGGAAAAAAACATTTTTTAATGTAGTTTACACCTCCTCTTTCACACTTTTCTCTAAAGCTCGAGAAAGAACAGGTCAACAAGAAGAGTTAATGTTTTCTGAGTGAAGCTCTTATTAGTGAAACACTTCTACTACGACTAATATGAATAATAATAAAAATACACTAGGGCTGAACAATTAATTGAAATTTAATCAAAATCGCAACATGCAATTGTCAATATTTCTTTAAGCCAAAGATTTGATCAAAAATTTACATTTTAGATTAAATATTGTCCAGATCCATACACATCATATTCTACAGACTTTATTTCTCACAGATCTGCACGAATATCAGACAGTAATCATTTTGAACATGTTATTGCAAAGAAAACAGGAATTAATAATGTAAAAATGACCATTCCTTCTCATATCGCAATCGCAATTTAAGTTCAAATAATCACAATTAAATATTTATTCAAAGTTGTTCAGCCCTATAATAGACATACTTCATATATCACCTTTCAAAACACTGTCACAAGACACACAAAAAAGACAGTAAAGTTAAGATAATAAACATGCATTACCAAAGAAAATACAATATATAGAGATATTAACACTAAGACTACAAAACAAAAGTTAAAATAGAATGCATATCGTACATTATAGACAGAATAAAACAATCATAACATAACACTGAACTGAAAAAAAATTAAATAAGTAACATAATGAAGCCCAAAGTCCAAAACAATTGGACCATAAAAGCATTGAAATGACTTTGTATGGTGTAATTGATACACTGAGTCTTGCAAAAGTGCACTTGTACAAATGTTCGGATAATAAACTCGCAAAATTGATTTCCTCGTGTAGGTCAATCCTTAACAGAGAAGGTCCCGTCGACCTTGGACCTCAGTGGAGTTTGAGGAATGACAAGCCAGTCTTTCACTGCAGCCACTTAAGAAGATCAAGAATGTATGTAGGTGTACGCGAGTCTTACAATTCAACAATTAAATCTTAAAATCAATTTTAAAAGTTGACCGCTTTAGTACAATTCAAATGGCCATGATCAGTGAGGACTGGTGGCGACCAACATCGCAGATGACGGTTGACTGTGCTGCCCTGCTCACAGCTCACTGTGTCCGTTACACACCCAGTTGGACCGAACGCCAGACTTGGAAACGTGTGCAGCTGCAGAACCACTCCCTCTGAGACCATTCGGGACATAAAAGAGGAGAATTATTAAAAGACAAAAGACGGAGAGAAAGCAGTGAAAACTTCGTCTCCACCAGACCGTGGTGAGTTTGAATCAGGTGGGTTGGAACAGCACACTAGAAACTGGCAGCATTGCATACGACGGGAAATTATACTGGAGATATATTATCCTGCTCAGCAGCTCCGGAGACAAAGCCGTGAAGCAGCTGATTTTTTTTTCCCTCTAAACTCTGACTCGGGGCAGTTGAGTTCATCCTTTAAGTGTGAGTAAGCAATTTTGCAGTCCACACACAGTCATAATCTGTTTTTTTTACTGTAGAACAACAACAACAACAACAACAACAACAACAGAAGAGCAGTGTTAAAAGCTTAAATAATGGATGGACATGCCATGGCACATTTCATGCACCTTCAAAAGAACATTTCCAGTTTTCTTTTTCCTTTTTTGTAGCCATGAAAATAGTGCACATAAAAAAAAACCAAACATAAGACACACTTTATGACCCAACACCAATGCTTTTCATGCCCTTTCCCCATCACATTTGCCTGAATATTGTTATTCTTTTCTTGTCTACATTTGATTACCCTCATGTGCACAGTGTAGCTCCACAGGTAGTGCAAACCGTAGGCAAAATAATAATAAAAAAGGTCCTACAAAAAGGCTAAAAGTTAAAATTAAAAGCACATTTGTCTAAAAATTGTAGCAACAAAAAGTATTTTTTTTAAAAAAGAAAACCAATTACCAGTACAACACTTGGAGAGACTTTGAATTAACTACTAACAGCCTAATGATGGGAATTCCACTCGCCGAGCCATTGCAACACCATGTTAAAAACCTCCAAAAATAAATAGGTCACCAAATTAATTGAGTGAAAGAGTAAAAAAAACAACAACTTAACAAACGATTGCCCACAGTTGAGCAGTTACTAGAACACTTCTGTTTGCTGTTGAATTTGGACAATTAGCCACAGATCATAAGTGTAACGAGATAAACATCAGAACTGTAGAGAAACGCGTGAAAACTTGTGATTGTGTATTTCAAGAGCCCACTGTTCATGAACCACTGGAGCGTGGCATGAAGTCAAAAGTCTCCATTTGTTTTTTCAACAGCTGTGGGTTACGGGATCAGAATAGGAAGATGTGGGTGTGTTAATTGTTCTCTGTGAAAAACAAACCCAACACCTTTTTTTTCTTTGCTTGCTTTAAGAGGTCAGTGTTTCTTCTAACATGAAACTCAGACACTTGTCCAGGAGGTGGAGCGTCACAGGAACCGAACAGGCTGCCAAGAGCAGATGGCGATCCTTTTTTAAAAAGTTGATTTCGTTAAAAAAAAACAACAACAAAAAAAACAGAAAAATGTCTGTCACCATGGTTTTCTATTCATAATAAAGAACTTAATGATTTGAGCAAATTGTTTGACCAAATGATCCTGTAGTGTGAGGGTTTAACAGACACGGTCTTCCCCATTTTCGACAAGTATTAAACTTGTTTGATATTATGATTGAACAGCGATTGGGGGTGTGAGCAGAACCCGACAATAACAATGACAGCAAGAACTGTAACTTGTACAAGTCAAATTGATTCTGTCTTCTCAGCCATGACTTTATCCACAGGTTGTTGCGTTTCTTAGCACAAAACATCGCACACTCACGACAGCTACAGACCGCCTCCATGTAATATTCTGAAGCCACGTCTAATCACGCGAGTGTTTGTCAGATCCCAAATACCTGGAATCGTAATCGTTTGATTAAACACCAACTGTGTGCTCCTGTGTCTTGACTGGATCATCTAAGTCTGTGCTTTCTCACGATTAAAACGTTGAAAATCATTTACAAAGTTCCTTGTGTCACACTTTTAAAATCAAGTCAGATTTAAAAATCCTCTCATGTGGGCCAGGCTTAACTCAACTTCATAACACAATGACACAACCTCAATTTAGGAAGTGGAACAATTCATCCCCTGAATACCCACAGGTAGACACATGTGCTAGCATTCAGACTTTCACTTTTTCATCCCAAAATCCAGATTACCTCTTTAAAAGGTGACATCGAATGCTTGTATCACACATATATGTTAGATATGGAGGTCTACTTACATATATTAACTTGTTTTCATGATTAAAAACCTCCTAATCGCTGCAAACGAGGCGATCAAAATATCTCCTCACTGACGCTCTCGTCAGCCGCGCTGTTTCAGACCAAAACCACACCCCTAGAATGTGGACTGTGTTGTGATTGGCCAGCCAACAAGAGCTTTCCCACTGTCCTGTGATTGGCCAGGTACCTGGAAGTGACGTAATAGATAGGCCAGCTCTCAGATACACAGCTCCCCCTCTGGTACGGTGGATGCTCTGCATCTCAGCAGCTACAACGAGAGTAGTTCTTCTTCTGCGGTTGAATGTACGCAACCGGATGTGCCCGGACTAGTGCCCGCATCAGGAGGAGCTACGGTGGTGAGAGGAGTGGTGAGCTTTACTGATGACATCATCAACAAACGGAAGTGCCTTTCAGCTTCGCAGAGCCCAGGAAAACAATACAACCCTATTTTCTCAGCAGTGGCTGAACTTTTTGTTCTGAAACATTAGGGTTTCATAAACGAGGTAATGACGCAGATACACACACAAACGCAGCGTTAATTGGAGCTTCCGGTGTATGTCGCCTTTAACCTGCTGGATGCATGAGCAAAGTTCATCTATTTCACTCCCCAGTCTTCACTAACTGCAGTGAGGCTAGCTCCACTCATTACACACGGTAGACAAATGTGGAGGAGACAGCGGCACGGACTGAGGTGAAACTAAAACTGAGCTGCTGTCAAGTTTTAAATCTGCTGTGTGGCACAAGTTTGAATTTTCTGACAGACGAAGAAAAAAGCAGCAAGACAACTGACAAGAAAATTGCAGGGATTGCAAGACAGCTCTGCACTGAGGGAAACACCAGCTACACTCCTTAGAATACAGTGAGAAAGAATGTAGTTACTGGTTACTGTAGTCTGTAATGATGCATTTCAGTCATAAATACACTGAGTGTGTACTCTTTTTGGAAGTGAGACAAACTACAGTATAGTCAACAAATATTGTGCTTATTCCAGGCTGTAAAGATGTTCTGTAGCCTTTTCACTCTGGTTAGCTAAGATTAGCTAACCAGGTGCTAATGATTCTAGCATGCAGACATGAGTGCTAGCAGTCTTGTAATGTTATAAGTGTGGCTGTACTTGTTGCACCATACAGATAACTATTAAACAATATTATTCTTCCAGTTGTGGAACACTCTCGCCTTGCAGCGAGAAGACCCGGGTTCGAGCCCCGGTTGGAACAAGGGCCTTTCTGCATGGAGTTTGCATGTTCTCCCCGTGTGTGCGTGGGTTCTCTCCGGGTACTCCGGCTTCCTCCCACAGTCCAAAAAACATGCAATGTGGGGATTAGGTGGATTGGACACTCTAAATTGACCATAGGAGTGAGTGTGAGAGTGAATGGTTGTTTGTCTCTAGTTGTGTGTGGCCCTGCGATGGACTGGCGAACTGTCCAGGGTGTACCCCGCCTATCGCCCGATGTAGCTGAGATTGGCACAGCACCCCCCGCGACCCTCTGGTGGAGGATAAAGCGGATAGATGATGACTGACTGACTGACAGTTGTGGAACAAACTTTTTAAACTACAAAATTTGTGTTTTAACCGGCGCATGTGCATTTTTGAATGTTCAAAGACAAAATAAATGGATAAATGGACGACATGCTTGACTGAAGAAGAAGCTGTTAAGTAGAGATTCAGAGACTTTACTCGTGTTTACTGACATTATAAATTAAGCGAGAAGAAGGTTCATTTCCCCACGGACAGCCATTCAAACCAAGTTCTTTTTGCAACTAGCAGTCACCCCCGGTGCCTAACTGCTATGTCCATCCTTCCTCCTAAGTAAGGTTCACTTTTCAAAATAGGAATATTTGTTTTTATATTCAGTCCACAATGTTAGCACTGATCTGTCACAGCATGTCGTTAAGACCAGCAGAAAACACAATTGCAACAAGAACGCAGACACTACTACCCAAGCCCCAAGAAACAGACAAAATAAACCATTATTAAAAACAAAAACATCTGCTGCCAGTGTGCCATTCAAGAGAAGACCGCTGCTGTGGCGACGACCAGGCCTCTTATACTGGAACCTCCTGTGCAGGACCAATCAGCTCCCAGGATCCACCTAGACACTCACACACACCTGTCAATCAATCAAGCATGCACACCTGAAACCCATCTCACACTCACAGGCAGACACACACACAAGGAAAAGGAAAGCATGACCCTGGGGTGGTAACACCATTAGGTTGAGTTCTAGGGCGAGGGTTTGTCAAACCATTTGAATCTTGTGCTTTCTGTGAGCTTTTGCAAGCTCCAAAGTCCAACGTTTGTTCAAGTGGAAACACTGAACACTAAATTGACTGTGGACGTAAGAGTGAAATGGTTGTCTCTATATGTTGGCCCTATGATAGGCCAGGTTACAACCTGCCTGGTTAGTTTTCGCTCCCCCCAAAGGATTAACAGTATCAATAATGGTTGGGTGGATATACTGTTTGCACTACACAATCCAAAGTTCCAGTTCATAAATTCTGTGGCCCCTTGATGATCCCACTCCACCCTCAATCCTGCCTCCCAGTTACAAAAACAACTGGTGAACATCCAGGTGTGGCTTCAGTGTTACTGATGTATGTTTCTATTCAAAGGTGATGCACCACAGTTGTAAGCCATTGAATAGAACTACTACACGACCAACATTCAAAATAAAAATAGCTGGGAAATACTATGTTACAGTACACAATGGACAGAAATGCTGTCGTGAGCAGTATAATCTCAGCTCATCCGTCAAAGTAAATGCCTCAGGTGTACAGTTAGGAATGAAATGATGTCATGGCCGCATCTGCAAAATTAGTATAGAAATCTGCTGTTGTTGTTCAGTGACAGTAATACAAAACAAAGGACATTGACTGAATTGATAACACATCAGTTGCAGCAGTGGGTCTTATCTGTGGAGACTTAGTGTCATATTTGCAAATGTGCTCGAGGTATCTCGAGGTATCTAGTTATGGGAAAATCTTTAAAAACAACAACAACAAAAAAAAAAAAGTAGGTCCCAACACAAGGTGCATCTCAGGACTGAAGTCATAATATACACATCCTTTGGAGTTATAGTCTATAAGTACAATCACCTTACCCACTGTCATTTGCCCTGACTGCACTGTGAAAGCTATAGGATCAGTTCTGCTTTTAATGGAATGAAGAAAAAAAAGAAAACACCATGCTTGAGGAAAATCAATTAACAGTGCTGTTCTCCTTCTCTCTCAAAATAAAATTCTTCTCAATCCCTGAATTGATTTCAACTCGTCAGAAGACAAAAATCAAACTGGGAGCGAGTGAGAAGTTACAATGTGCAGTCGATGGAGCCACTGCGTCCGTGGCGATATAGATACAAAAGCACAGATCAATTAAAGGAAGAGTTCATCATATTAAAATCCATTCTTTGCTAAATCTGTTCTGCATAACTCGGCCCGGACTGCTGTCACATGCACCGCGAGTGTCTCTGGATTCACATGGCATGGTGGGAGATCAGAGCGCTTGTGGTGCTGCCATAGAAATAAAGTTAATTCCATATGAGCGTGACGTGACATAAAAAAAAAAAAAGGCCAGCGTATTCTGTCAAAGACTATTTCTAATTTACATTTGGCAGCAGAAAAGGAACCAGGAGGTGCAGGAGTTACTGACAAATGTTGTGCCAAGTAAAAAATAATGATGATTTAAACCTGCAGGGAAATATGTGACATCCTTGTACACAAACTAAACCCGTGCATAAGTGTCAACGGATCTTATGATATACTTTTGCTTTGTTTCACCCCAGATGCTGAACCTCTATCAGAAGTTTCACCCCCTCACTTGTTCCCTCCAACATTCAACAGATGATAGAGGTAATATAAGCACAACCTGCTTCTATCAGGATTCTCCCCAGTGTCTAATGTCCTGATGAGTTCATTCTTCACGGAATCATTAGGGTTCAAATGTTAATGTCCACATTAAGATGCTTTCACAAAACCCAAGCACTGGGCCTCAAATTATGTGTCACTGGAGCTGTAATTTCCCAGCAGACCTGGGGAAACGTATATTTGAAATAGGTTTTTAACAAGTTTGCAGCTTGATTTATCTTCATTAGACACTTTTAAAAAGATGCTTAAGGAGAGAAACGGTGTGGAAAAATAAAGCAGAGCGATATATCTGCGGGATTTGTAGGTCACTCAGGTCACAGGAGTTGTGGTGGAACTATTTAGTGAGGGGGATTTAAAATGAGCAAAGTTCGTGGCAGTAAAATTGTCTGGAGACTTAAAAACTGGCTCCAAATTTAAACTAGTGAAGTGACAGGAACCCAGCAAGATGCAGGAGTCAATACAGGTAAATACAATTTAAATTTATTGTATTATTACTAAAGTTGTTTAAGTCATGGACGCAAACATGTGCTTTAAAGTGAGGAAATTTGATCCTTTAATCGACAACAGCTTTTTTTAAATAGTTTTGTTTTTCTTTGTCAATCTGCTTAGGGACAACTAATGTGCATTACCCAGTGGTTATAATCTGGCATATTTGTATGCTGATGTTCAGTAATGTGCAATGTCCTTAGTTAAATTAATAAATAAATAAATACAAATAGTTGTTTAAAAAAGGGGAAATGGCTACTATCATGAACATGAACAATCATTTCATTCTGACCACAATGGATAGATTATATCTATATTTAATTCAGTAAAACAACTTCAACTTCAATCATCTCAGCAGGTCCCAGGTTTTAAGTTGCTTAGCAACTACAAATGCGACCCCACAAGACAAACATCTACTCATCTACCAAAAAGGAAAAATACAAAATGGAATGGTTCCTCTGTAAATCTCAGAATGGACACACACTTTTCCCCCATCAGACATTTTAATTTCTTAATTTTTTACAGACTGTATGGTATAAATTCCTTTTTTTCAGGATACACACACATATATATGTGTGTGGTGTGGGTGTTCAGCCACTATTTTGTATGTATGATCGTCATCTGATATAGGTTGAGGGATATAAAGTAGAAGTTCACGACAAGTTCCTTCAGTGAAATATACTGTAGCGCTGCAGTTTGGAGAAGTCTCTCCTCCCTGAGGCTGCACAAAACATGAATGACAGACTGAGCTCACGGCAAATACAATACACAGTGCAGGCAGGCAGTCTCAATCACACAAATGGTTTCCGCTCTGTTTTCCTTTGTGTGCGTGTGTGTGACGGTGTATAGGCGAGTAACGACTCTTGCTTGCCGGCAATGTGTTTGCATCCGAGGCACCAACGTGCACCTAAAGGTAAAAAAGTGCGTTGATACGATGCAAATAAAATGTGCTTGATTCAATTTGGATTTGTTGTCAAGTTCTCACAAGGAAAAACCTTGTAGAGTGCAAATCTCCACCAAGGCAGAACAGTTCCCTTAGATTCAATCAAGGTTTATAGCCGTGCCAACACCACAATGTAGATAATGAAATAACAATCTCCACTCCAGAAGATTGAAAGGCTGATAGAACATTTTACTTGGTGAGAAATTGATAAACAAAGAAAAGTGCTTATCGTGCCAAGTTAAAGAATGAATAAAAGAATCCTTGATTCACACCCCCATTAACCAAATCCCCACCGACATTTAATACAGGGCTGCCCAAAGTGTGGTCCGTGGGCCACATTTGGCCTCCCAAAGGATTTCATTTGGCCAACCATACTAAAAAAGTGAACTGACATCACTGTTTATGTTCTCGTTTTGTGAGAGAAATACTCCTTTAAATAAATGTTATATTTTATGCATATATACATATATATATATGTATATATATAAATATATATAATGGTCTGTGAGACATAGGCGAAATAGCAGAGCAATACTGGACAGGAAGTCAGCTAAATATGTCACACTAACAGTCACTGATGTTACATTTGTTAATTTAGTGAGAGGCAGAGAATAAGCAATACATTCTTATGTGCAGCTGTTTAAAACTGAGCTACCCACAATACAATATTGCAATTTAATGCACTCGCTACAGTATTTAACTAGATATCTCTCAGCTAAAAGAATGTTCATTAAGAAACCCGGGATCCCAGTACCTGTTTGTATCTTTAAATAATACATTGTTCAACTGTTCAGCTCAACTACACATCAGCACAGAAGCCTGATAATGACCCAGCTATTTGAATCAGGTGTGTTGGAGCAAGGAAACTTCTAAAACATGGGAGGACACTGGGTCGCCAGGACCAGGACTGAGAAACATTCTCAGGAAGTTTCAGTTTTGTGGAAAAAGTTTGGTTTAACAGGTTCTTCCTTGGCCCATAACCCTCCACCATCTGCACATTTTTTTTTTTTTAGGCATTTTTGCTACAAATCAACAAATCAACAGATGAACATGTGGAAACTTACCGTCCTTGGCAGAGGTAACGAGTTTCACCGGGTACGTGATGATACATATCGCTGCTTATGTGAACAGATGCACACAATGTCTGTTTCAGTTCTCTGTTGAAAAGAAGTGCAGATAATCAATAAGACTGCTCCTGTAATACATAAACCGTGTATTCCATAAACACCCAGCAAGTATTCTGCTACAGGAAAAAACCCCCTGAACGCTTTCATTTCTAGCCGTCTCTCGACATATTGCATTCATTAAACTTGACAGCTTTGATGCTCTGAAGACAGATTCCCACCATCCTGCTCTACACTGCGCCGCAGATAAGAGTCAGTGACATTATTATGCATATTAGTCATAATACTTTGACGTGCTCCGATGGCTCTCGTTTTTTGTTGAGTCTCATTTTAGGTTGCATCACTACACCAGTGACAGCTGCCGCCACCAACACTCCGTAAACTGTGTGTTTTGTTTTTTTCCCAGAAGAAACAGACAGCTCTCTAATGCTCCTGTCCGTCTTACGAGATATTCCGTTGACAGCCTCTCTGTGTTTTTGGCTATAGTTTGTTTTGCTCTGCTGGAGAAACAAACCTCCTCTGTGGTTCATGATGAAGGCCATTTCCTTCTCAAATCAAACAGGAATATGTATGATAACTGACAGACCTTAACCTTGACAGAGCAGAAAAAACTGAGTTTGTTTTTTAGCCATAACACAAATATTACCTTCACATCATCACTGCAAATTATATTTGTCTGCATGCAACAATAACACCACCAATACACAGTTGGTGAGAATGTTTGGGAACATGTCCAGAAAAACGCATGGTCGGAAAAACAAACAAAAAATGCATCATCATCCTCCTCTTCCTCGCACATACTTCACACACTGGTATAGTGAAATGAGATTATTGCTATAGTAGATTTTTTTAGTTATTTGTTTAATTTTCTACTCACTCAGGTCAAAATTCCTCCACTCTGATCACATATCCTGGTTTATACAGTAGACCAGTATTTCTGATTTTCCTCCAGCGGAAGCTTGCGTACCACCGGTGGTACATGTACCACAGTTTGAGAACTGTGGGGGGGTCTAAGGCTTCTTTTCACTGCTCTGTTCTCACATGAACTCTCAGACATGTATAAAAACAACTTTAACTTTGGAAGAATTCCACAAAATGGGCTGCAGCATATCTTAATTTTAATGTAGATTATTGTATGCAAGCCACAAAGATCCAAAAATACCTTCAAAATACACATGTTGAAATGTAACTATCTTCATTGTTGATATCATTCAAGCAAAGTATGGTGTTTTGAATGAAATCAACAACAAGTTAGAGGAGCGTGCCATCAATGCATGTCAATGCACAGTCTCAACAACAGATCGATATTACTGATGGCCACACAGAGTAAATTGGGCTAGCACAGTTTCCTCACAGTAAGAAAGTCCCCGGCCCACATCCTGGTTTCAGCCGAGGACCTTTCTGTGTGGAGTTTGCATGTTTTCTCCGTGTACTCTGGTTTACTCCCACAGTGTAAAAACACGTCGAGGTTAGTTAGATGCTGAATTGAATGGTGAATGGTTTGTTTGTTGGCCCTGTGATGGTTAGTGCCCTGCCTTTCGCTCTATGTCAGCTGAGATTTGCTTCAGCTTTACCTCGCGACCCTCAAGCGGAGGATATCAAGTGGTCGAAGACGACTGAAGAGTGAGTGGTGAAATTTAAGTGCTTAAAAAAGTGAAGTTTGCTGTATCCGATGGTACGTGATTCAAAAACAACCACTAACGGGCAGCCTGGATTTGATATAACCTGGAACTATCTGTTCTGCAAACCTGTTTTGCACCTTACAAGAGGTCAGTAAAGTAGCATCACTCCGCAACAAGATAATTAGCAACTTCCCTACTTCAACCTCAGACTTGAACAACGTGAACGCGGCCTTGCAACCACATACTGTAGTTTATGAATAATGAAAGGATAAGCTTTGCTGGTGAGGGCTCCGGGGAAGTGGTTGAGCAGTTAGTCCCTGAATCTGTTTACCTGTGATACAGCTGCAGCTAATTCCTTTGTGGTTCACTGAGTTTGCATGTCATAAATTTCTATTGGTTAGGGCGACTGTCAAAGGGAGGGATATTAATTTAAATGAATGCATTTTGTAGGTAAATAACAGCCACATTTGTATCAGAGTAATTCAAATATATGATTTTAAAAACGCCGCATTTAACTAATTGTTGTTTTTTCTACCTCTATATTTCTTTCTAAGCATGTGGTGTTAGTGTTTTCTAACAAGCAATGAGTCACAAGCATGAATGACAATGAAGCTGCTTTTCTTTTCCTAATGGTTCTTCAAATTTCCTTTTTATTCAACATAAAATTGTTATTTATGCTTCTTGGGTAAGCATGAATGATAAATCAACACATTTTTCTCCACAGTCTGGTTTCTCCATTGGCCTGAAGGCAACATGGGTAAACAGCAGCAATCAATCACTGTGTCTGAGAGAAACACCTTTGTTGTGATGTTCCATTTTCATATGCCACAGGGTCCATCCTTTTATTATGTTATTATTTTATCTTATTAATCACTTACTTAACTATTTTGTTCTATTCACCAACAAATATATATCTTTGTATATATAATAAACAAGATTAATTATAATAAAGAGGTACTTTTACATGACATTGACAATAACTAACACTCTGTGTTACTTAAGTAAATTACGAAGAAATGGTTTGTAAAAATGTAAAAAAACAACAACAACACACTGAGTGATGTGGGCAACAGTGAACCAAGAACCCCCATGATCTGTTACATAAAATCAAATGAAATTAAGAACAGTTTGTTGTAAATTTTCTAAAGCACAGTGGTGTGTACAGTGGATCTGTATGTAATGCACTGCACCTCACAACCCCCCCACCTAAAAGCACTTGAACCATCCCTGTAATAAATGTTGAGTCAAAATTGCATCCTATCTTTCTTTAAAAAAAAAAAAAAACTTCTCGCTGGTGGCAGAATTTATATGTTAGCTACTAATTAAACTCATGATTGCTTCATTAAATGGTTGAAAATATTGCCCCCAGCTGACTTTTTTTTTTAATGTTTCAAGCTTTAAAACAAGAACATTGTCAAGGGATTTTAAAAGGTCCAATATCCAACAGTCACTCTTACAAGTTATTACCCAACGCTAGTAAATGTAGTAGAGTATTGATGTCTTGAGAGGTGAGTGACATCACACTGGTCTTGGCCAGTGCCTTTGTTTTCTGAAAGCTTAGAGTTCAGGAATTCCTGAACATGACTTCCCATGCTACAGCCTCACGTTTCTCTTAAACACAGCAGATGCAACAAGTAAGCCACTCTATACGTGCAGAAAGTAGGCTGTTGATGTAAAGGGGTGGAATGAATGCAAAGAAGCTAATGGAGCTTTTCCATTATACAGTCAACTTGACTCATTTCTTTAGCTTTTAGGTCAATGGTAATACCTGATGCTTTATTTGGTACCTGCTCTGGCGAGGTACCAAGCGAGCTGAGCCGATACTAATGTGCCGGCCACTGATGGTGAGAGAGTGTCGTCACTGGATGAGCCTTGAGCGCGACGTCCGACACAAGAATCAAACCAAACAATGCCCAACTGTAGATCAGTTGGGCTAGAACTGTATAATTGAAAAAGCGGCGTAATGTTACCAAAACCTTTTCTGACATGCTTCAAAATGGAAACATGTGAGGAAACAAATTTTAGGCCACAGTAAAGATATAACAAGAGTTGACGACAGCAGTATTTGACTCTCATGTTGCATCTGCTTACACGATGACACGTCACACTCATGAAGGGTTGCACCGTTTTGTAGGGCTAGTTTTTAATCACTACGCCTTCCTTGTAACTCACATCGAAGGAGCAAAAAGGTATAGGAGTAAAATTGAGAAATGGGATTGGGCCATTTACTTTAAAATAAAGCCTTTCTCCTCCTGGACTCTTACTGTAATTCATGGTCTTTTGTACAAACGCAATCCTGTTTGTTTTAGTCTTTCATCCTGTCTTTCCTCTCCGGTTTGCACCTTTAATTATGCTCTTACGAGCTATAATAACATGTCCAAACTGGTGAAGTCTAAACCGTGAAGTGAGGTGTGAACAGTGTAGCCAGGAGCCAAGAGTCGTGGAGATTCCTGCACATCAACCTGAAGGTTGCACCTGTATGATTAATTTAATACATTTATTCTTCATGGCTCTCTCTCGCTCTCTCTCTCCTGCTGAGCTACTCTCTCCCTCTTCATTCTCGCTCACTTCACAGAGTGACCCTGCTCTTCCTGAGACACTTGCTTCGTCACACGCGCACACACCTGCCCGCCTCCTCCTGTGTGCGTATGCATTTCATCTATCACCGCTTCCTTCTCTCACAGGCGATGCCACCGCATTACTCCTTAGCGTCGCCCCGCAGGTCTGAGCGCCCTTCACCCCTTGTCGCACTTGTGCCACAATAAACTGTAACGTTGCAGTGCTGACGTCGCCCATTTACTGCTTTCTCACATGTTTCGTGCAAGTAAACAAATTAATCACTGCTGGTGAACTTCCCTCCCGCTGCTGATACCTGTGTCCTCAGTTACACTCAGTGCGTAACAAACTCCTCTTAATGAGTGATAAAATCCAGGCTGAATCAGGTTAATGGCAGCAAATTAACAGCAAGTAAATTGAAACAACACCGTGACTTGCTTATAAATTGGAGGATTTGCAGACCACTGACATCATCCACAGGTTTCTTTGACCACACAGTTGAACATGTATGTCTGTCAATTCTGACTTTAATCTCATAATTCTGATTTAAATGAATTCTGACTTTAATCTCATAATTCTGATTCAAATGAATTGATTTAAATGAATTCTGACTTTAATCTCACAATTCTGATTTAAATTAATTCTTACTTTATTCTCAGAATTCTGGTTTAAATGCATTTTGACTTTAATCTCACAATTCTGACCTTTATCTAGAATTGTGACTTCAAAGAATTCTGAATTCTTTAATCTCAGAATTCTGACTTTAATCTCAGAATTCTGACTTTAAACTCATAATTCTGAATTATAGAATTCTGAATTATTGAATTCTATTTATCTCAGAATTCTGACTTTAAATTAATTCTGACTTTAATCTCAGAATTCTGACTTTAAATTAATTCTGACTTTAATCTCAGAATTCTGAATTATTGAACTCTAACTTTGGCCCTAATACTCTTCTGTACAAATATGACCCTGTTGCTCTTGATCAAAATAACTGTACAATTCAGATAGTAGTAGATAAAAGTTAGAAAAGGGGAAACATTATTTCAATTTCATCTTAAAGGTGAAAGTCAATTTTCAAAGGGAATAATTATTTGGCCAAAATGCAACAACTGTGATAAACTACACTCAACTCAAAAATGAGAGTTTAGGCTGGACATTGCTCACCCTGGTGAAAGATGTTTTAGCTGTATTTCATGGTCCAAATACAATTTTCATACTTTGGCCTGGGGAAAAAAAGTTTTGTTTTATTTGATTCCTTTATGTTTCATATTCTTCCAAATAAAGCAAAAATAATGGTTAAAAAATGAATCTCCCGTTTTCTGGACTCACTCCAGATCAGACGGTGATAGAAACATATGTCTGGCCGCTGTTTGGCTGTTTGCGGTCGACCATCTGCTCCATTCTTGTCAAGGTCATGTTCTACATCAACCGCGTCGTATAAACTCCCTGCACCAGTTCCTTGGGATGGTAATGATGTTTTACTTTTATCACGGGTGACCGTGGACGAGGGACATTTTCCTTTCCGCCCTTTGGCCGTGAGTGGAGACGAGAGAAACGCTCACCAGGAGAAATGATGGAACGCGTTGGCCATTTGTTCGAGTGCTCAGAATGACTGCTATTTTCCAAAATGTGACCTCTCACAGCAAATAATGACTCTTATTCAGCATCAAAAGTGGAAGTGCATTGACATTTGCTTCTACATGGAGTCCATGTACACAGATTTCCAGGACTACTGGTCACAATATAAGTTTAAATAAAATTAACTTCTGTGTCAAGTCTTGATGGTGTAAGTCATGTGTTTAACGGTGAATAAGGTGCATAACCTCATAATTGATGCTGAATCCCTCCTGATCACTAAACGTTTTATTTAAAAGGTGGCAGCGAAAGGGAAACCCTCTCGATTCTGCTTCCTACCACCAGCTGCAAATTATAGTTTGATGACATACACTGATCATGTGATTATAGCTGCAGGCTCAGAATACTCACCATAAAAATGAGGCACAGCATGGAGGGTATTTAGAGAGCCGGTGAAGTTACCTCATCGTGACTGTATAAGACAGTAGATGTTTGCAATGTGCTGCTGGGGAAGGAACTCCTGTTTGTTTGCTATGGGAATTAATTTATTTGGTTCTCTGTGGTCACAAAAAGAGTTGTAATGAAAAGCCCAGAAAGAGTGGATGGGTTCAGTCTACAGTCAGACTACAAAATAAGAACATAGAATAACTTTTTTGAACAAAACCTCCTGATAAAATATTGAGCTCTGGAAGTAACACCATTATCACCAACGTTGAAATACAGTCAGTTATGGACTTTTCTCATCCTCCTCTTCTTCACACACTGGTATAGCCAAGATGAAGGTGACAGATAAGCTTAGTATTGTTGTTATTATTTAATTTACAGTTTTTTAAAATGTGTTTTTCTTTCTACATTTTCTTTCCTCCAAGTACCACCAGAGTGCACGTGCCACAGTTTGAGAACCATGGATATTGGATATGCAGGAATGCCTGCACCTGTGGAAAAGTTCCAGATGTCACTCTAAGCCTTAAAGGCACATCCCTATCATTTAGAGCCTCACGTACAGAAACATGAGATCGCTGTAAATCAAATAAAATGTACATACCGTACAGTACAGTACATCCGTTGCCTCTTGGATGAGAGATGTAAGGAGAAATCTTCCTTTGAAAAGAATGACCCTCTATGTTTCAGACACTGAACTGCATACTAATGGTCTGCCGCCCGTCCATTAAAGCAAGAAGAGGCATTAAAAAGTTAATGTCATCACTGACAGTCGTGGTCCAATAGCGTCGCTCGTGCCATTGACATTTTCCTCGCGATGCGCCGCCGCTGAACCATGAAGCATCGAATGAGCACTGTTAAATGATGCACGTCAATTACAGCCCCCGGTTTATTTATTGACTGTAAATATTTACACTGAAAATTGAGCTTTAAGTAAACAAAGGTGTGTGTGTGTGGGGGTGTGATTCTCAGCGAACGGGATAGATGTGATATGAGAATGACATGAACGATAACGCCAGAGAAACCCAGCTGCATATGTAGAATATCCCCAAGAGCTATTTGGGAGCAGTAAAGTAAATATGACTGATATGCCAATTCTTTCCTCAAATCGATTTACATTGTTTCTCTATTACCAGGGATAAATATCTGCTTTCAGGCCCCAAAGTCATTACCTACTATATCTTTACCGCTGGACTGTTGTTAGCTGTCTTCTCTTCTGTGGCTCTTCTCTTACACACCATTTTTACTCAGATTATAGTGAGAAAATATTATAATAATAATAACATTTGCTTTGTAGAAATGATAGTGTTGCAGATGCAGTGTAGAAAATGTGAGCCTGAGAGGAATTTAGGTTTTTCTCTGGACCAGAGCCGGATGAAAAGTTACAGTGTGTAACATTTTGGAGAGTTTATTGTCAAAAATTTAATATACTACCCACACATGTTAACATAAGTGTATAATCACTTTAATATAGGTTTCAAATGTAAGGCTTTTATTGGCCCTTGCTCCATGCTCTTGTACCACAGCTGAAAAGGGACAAACCAGCCAGATCATATTTCTCATGTTTTTTATTTGATGACGACTCAAAGCTGCTTCACTCATTCACACCCGTGTATGTTCATACAGAGCATGTGCAGGGAGCAAATTAGGGTAAGGTGTCTTGCAAAGGGACACAACGGCACTTGCAAAGCCGGAGGATCAAACCCACAACCTTCCAACTCTACCACTGATCCCCAAGTAAGAAGATTAAAAAGAAAGAATGGCTCTGCAAAGATTGAACACTTAAAACATCTCATGTCTCTCCGTTATACATCAATTATTCTTACTTAATTCTTTGTTTTGGCCCTGATAACAGAAAAGTACAGTGTGATGTAAATTTGCACATGATGTGAAACTATAGCCAGCCTAGCAACCGTAACCAAGCCCGACCCAATTTTAAAATATCATGCAAACGCTCGTATCAACCGACTCGTTCTAGTTTGCACACAAACAAAGTCAAGCGTTAATGTGTGTAGGCGTCTTCTCATAAAAATACACTCTCCTCACAGACTCACTTCATTCTGCGCACACCGACAGAATGGACAGAGACTAATGTGGATGGTGAGATTGTATATTTAAATAAATAAATAAATAATAAAAAGCGACGCTTCATCAAACAATCACATATGTTTACGTAGAGATTTGCCTACAGCATCAATAGTCCACGAGAGTCAGCATATGACTCAGGCGTCTTCGCCGGTCGTAATCCTGGGGCCAGTGGACAAAAAAGCTCTGTAAAGTCTGAAGTGTAATGGCTGTCGGCACAGAGGAGAGCCCGGAGTGCTCTGTGCAGCAAACCAGGAAGAAGGTGCTTTGTACTGTAGCTGGATCAGCACACACCACAGGAGGGGGAGCTGGTTTGTTGCATAGCGTGAAACACACACTGCTCTATGTGAACGTCAAAAGTAACACACTGTAAACCCCCTGGCCAGTCTGACATCATCATGTTTTCTGACCATGTGCCAAGCAGAGGTCTTACATATATATATATATATATATATATATATATATATATATATATATATATATATATATGTATATATACATATATATATACATACATATATATATACACAGTATATATACATATATATATATATATACATATGTATACATACATATATATATGTATATATATATAAAAAAGTGATGGGAAGTTTTGAGCATCATACCCACGGAGCTGCGTCTGTCAACAATTCCGATCAAGGCTACGTTCAGATTACTAGTTTGAAATGAATCAGACTTTTTTCAGAGCCGAGAGGACACAGTAATCTGATCGCAAACTCTGACTTTCAAAAAATGATGTGGTCCTACATCAGATATGTATATATATCCAATATGTAGCCATGAAACAGGAGTGACTACAGTCATATCTAAGCCATGCAGCTTTTTCCTGGCAGATCAGTGTGGAAACACATTTGCCAGCAACCTTTTTTCAGCTGCCCACGATGTATTTCAACTTCTAACACACTTATTCACCTATACATGAAGCCACACATACATTTATTGTTTTTATTATTATTAAACTTAAAACTTTTTTTACTCTAGCCTTCAACTGGATCCTTTTTATTCCACCCTGTGTTGTATTGTACTGCTTTATTTGCATCTTTTGTTTTACTTCAATTTTACTTTTTGACTTTAGACTTTTCCTTTTCATTCAACCCTGTGTTGAGTTTTATTGTTGTATTTTCCTTTTATTGTGAAGCACTGCAATCATTGAAATCCTTGAAAAGTTCTATGCAAATAAAGTTTGTTATCATTATTATTATTATTCTTATTACAATAATATTTTTTATTAATTTAATCTGTTTTTAAGATATGTATGACATCCTTTTAACTCTACTCATTTCGTACTGATTTATTTCTAGGATTTCTAATGCATTCATTTTTAGTAACATATATATATCTATCAACTCTACCGCTGGTGTTTCCTCATTTCCATTAAGCAAAGCATTTAGTTGTATATATTGAGGTGTGTGAATGTTTCTGAGTGGGTACATATGTAATTTGATGAGGTGGGTGGTGGGTGGGGGGGGTGTCTTTATGGAAAGCACTCTGTTTTATATATACACACATACATTATATATATATATATATATATATATATATATATATATATACATATACATTTAAACACAGAGTGGTCTCGCAAATATGATGTTTTCTGTTGTTGTTTTTGTTGATAACACATGCAAAAAAGGGCATGCATGCAGTCATGTTCAGATGCAAGACACTGTTGTGTTTTTTTATGTGTCCTCGATAAAACATCAAATCTGATCAGATTTGAATAAGATATGATATAATATGGCTGGTAATCTGAATGTAGCTGAAAATATAAGTCTAATATAGGCCGATTTTCCTAATAATCCAGAATATTGTGTATTTTTTAGGTAAGTAATGGTAAGAGAACATTAGTTGAGGTGTATTATGTTTATTATTATGGTTATTGTTTATTTTATTTTGAATATATTAAATTAAATCACAAGCCTTACACTTTCATTTCAATCACTGACGCTCAAAAATAATGACTGCTGTAATGTATTCGTCCGCTAACAAGCAATAAATTATAAACTATTATTTGGAAAAGTGAAAACGGTTATGACCCACATTCATTAATACTCGGTGCCATAGTGTCCTGCATGAATCATTTGATTTATCACAAATGAAAAACCCTCATTAAAGTGTTTTCTCATGCAAAAATTAAAAGGGAAATCAATTATTTACTGTACCTAGCGTTCAGTGACCCCTCTGTCATTGTATTAAAAGGTGTTTTTAATTTTGTTTAATTCAATAGGCAAGTGCGTGCTCACCTCTTTGAAACACAGCTTTTCAGTTGTGTTTCTAAATGGAACTCTGTTGTTGGTGTAATGGAATTTTCATGGCAAAAATATTTGTCCCTTTTTTTTAATTGTTTAATGGAATTTAATGCACTCACTCGCTCCAAACACTTTTCAACAAGTAATTATGCCTGGATACCAAAACATCAGAGTAGATCGGTGACACAAACAAAGAGAAACAACAACATGTTATGAATAGAGAATGAATACGTATTTTTCAAGAGTATAAAACGATTTATGAAAATAGAGGGATACTCGCGCGCTACATAAAAACAACTCAGTGATTTAGAGGAAATGATTGCATTATTATTATAGTGATCATATGTGGGCACAATGATCATGCAGATCATGTGACCAGTCTTAATAATCCACTGTGCTCCACTGACTGGACTGCACCACAAGTCCTTCAGCGTATGTGAGGCGGCTTTTGTCTTGCACGTTGTATTTATTTCTTTTGTGCATAATGGTCAGTTTAATTATAAGCAATGACTTGATAGTGACTGTGCAGTTGTGGCGTCTATAGGCAAGCATTTAATTAAATTTAATAATCTTGGTCAAGGACTGTGTATTAAAATGAACTTTGTATTGCAGTTTAAAAAGTTAAGCCCAGGAAGTTTGAAAGAATTAGCAGTGACACCACTGGGGTGCAAAACAAACTCCAGTCTTTGGGGGAATTAGTCCTCCTCTCACTTGATTTATGAGGTCAGTAAACATTTTTCTGAGTAGTTAAGAGTCTCAGTTGTTTGTGTCAGCTCTTCTTCAATAGTATATGATCAACTATACAAATGATGTTCTCACTTATGGAGGAAAATAGACAATGAAGCAGGGTTGAAATAAATGGACACAAGGGTAACCGACAGCTGGTGTTGTCTGGTAGGTTCCTGGTTGCATGTGAACTTCCAGTTACACTGACATGGCGCTGGTCAAATCGCATCTCTCATGGCTTCACAACAGCAGTTTGTTTTGCAACTGAAAGACTATATGTCCAGATTTAAATATGGTCTAATTGAAGAAGGAGGGATCTTTAGAATAATTGTAAATTGGCATGGAGTGTCAGTCTGTCCTGAGACCCTCCCACCTGATGAACACAGACTGATGCACGTGCTTTACACGTCACAAATGAAGCATGGTGGTATGTCCATCTGTGACACCCATGCATGTTATTGTATTGTTGTAACTATTTTTTTGACTGTCTTTTGTATGGTCTGGTATAGACAATTGTTACCAATGCTGGAAATGTGACGTTTCAACTGAAGCGACGTGTAAAGCTGACTAGTGCAGGCTGGTACAAAACTGAGTCTCCAAGCATTGACCAATGGATGGACAGAGCGAAGGAAATGTGTTTAATGGAAAAGCTGACTTTCTCTCTCAGTTCTAGAGGAGTGACCTTTCCCAGGAAATGGACTGCTTTAATCATTAACAAGTAAAGACACTGGACATTAAATAGAATATAGAAATAATAAATACGCCACAATTAAAAATGCACAACTGGCATCAAATTTGCAAGAATATGCATAAAAAAGGATCAAATATTCTGGAAATTAAAAGCTAAAAACACTAAAATGTGTCTAGGTGTGCTTAAGGGTAAAGGTATGTCCCCCAGCTTTAAATTAGGGACTGTAAGGAAAGAAAGGAACTCCTGTTCTTACTACTGTGTTCGTTGCATAATCGTTATTCACCACATTGTAAGATTCTGACACAAAATACAAAACACAAACACAAAACAAGCTCAGCTGCTTTGTCCTTTGAGGCTGCTGTACTGCAAACTTGAAATCTATTGTCCAGTATGTATAAAAGGTTCTACAAAACCATACTTTTTTTTTTTTCTAAACCTGAATAAGCACACAAACGCCTGGTATTTTCAAATCTTCCTCAAAAAACCCTTCTAAATGTAACACACAGGACCTTTAAATGACAATATTATATGTCATCCATGTTTGTCAGCAGATATATGAAGATTGATTTCATATATCTTTTGGTTCAGTACTGAACATGTTCAAATGTACCAGGTAAACTCAAACTCAAGTCAATGTCTAAGGTTATTATTTAATGCTGATATTAACAATTCAGCAGCTACTTAAACATTCAGTGTGGAGGCATCACTAAATCATGAAATATATATAAAAAAGTGATTCCATAATTACAGGCGCATCACTGATGGACAGACATATTTACATATATAGCTGTGAATTTTTCATAATTCCTCAGTATCTGACTGTTTTCCTTGCATTTTATCCATTGATGTAAAGACAAGTCTTCCCATGTAATTATATGATTATTATTGATTTATATGCTAAGAAACCATTCAGTGAATTAGTTTTAATGTAGTCAGATAGTTAATTATCTTTATGGAAACCAAGAACACACATTTTAATTACCCTGTCATTCTCATTTATTCCTACAGGGAACCAATTAATACATGTAATTGTACTTGTAAAGCTTCTAATTAAAAAGAAGCTTTTAAATGGCACCCTTCTGTGAAGTGTGTACGAGATTTCTTCATATCCACTCTAATTGTAGCTCCATTTTCATTGCACAATACAGTATTGCTTCTAAGAATGAGGCGCTCGCACATCAATGCATTGTAATTTATTCTCAAGAAAAATAAACACACAAAAGAACAAAACCCCTATTTTGTAGTCCTCAGCCTAAAGAGAAGGATGTTGTTGTAGTTGTTTTTTGACAAGGCTGAGAAATCAGGAAATGATGTGAAGAAGCCAGAACTTTTGTTTTAATGTATTAATTTGGCAAAACTCGAGCAGGTCAGAGGTGCAGTGCTATTTGTTCTCATTCTCAAGTGGCAACCGGTCATTAGTCAAGCTCCCACTTTGAAGCTCAGACATTCACAATTTCACCGGGGCCCATGTAGATGTCATTCATTCACCGACATCACCTGCAATCGGGCTTCTGTTGGATGATGACAGCTGTCAGTCACACCCGTGAGCGCTCATGTGCCGCGCTTTATTGTCCGTTTTCCTCTCGATGGGAAAATAATTCACACAAACTGACATCCTGTGCTATTGAAGAAAACCCAGAAACTAGCAATTGAGACCATTAGCGCCCCAGGAAAATGTTGAATGATGTTATAGATCAAGTGAGAAAGTCAACTCATTGTCCACTTCACTTTAATTCCCCCTGGTGGCTACTACTACTACTTCCATCCAGTGATGAGCTTCCCCTGTCTTTCAAACAGGGGAAGCTCATTTCAGTTCACAAACAAACAATTAGCACAAGGAAATACCACAATTATGTAAAACTGAAACGCTATAATTTTTATTTACAGTGTATATGTACAAATGAAAATGGTAAATACCACACAACGAGCAGCTACTTGTCTGCAGACTTCCCTCGCTAAATCCACACTGGACTGAGGCAGAAAAGGGTCCGTTGTTGTCTATGTTTCTGCAACGCTGTCAATCAAAAACTGGCTCCGCCTATCAGACAGTTCCTCCAATCATCATGCAGAAACCCAGTGTGCGCATCCGCCCGCTGCTCCATTGACTCCGAGAGAAGCTGAGCTTCCGTGGAAGTGATTTTGTCCAATCACCGTCGAGCTCACCGCAGTGAAAACAAACTATTCTATAGAATGTAGAACAGTGGCTTTAATACGGAGGCTGCTACGGGAATACGGAAATCACGTAAGACAATCCGTCATCCGTGATAAACGGCTGATTCTGAACACATTCTAATCGTGTTTAGTATTGAAATGTAAAACAACACTTAGAGCAATCACCACTGCTTCCTTCCCACCTATTCAAACTACGTCCCTTTCCATACATAGACTATGGTCAAAAGGGCTGTGTAAAGGAATCCACTGTGGCATCACACGGTTGATGTGAAATCAAGCTGAGCTCACAAACCATGGAAAGAGCCATTTTCCACTATGCACCTCCTTTGACCTCCTTTAACCTCTGCAGCTTATGGGCCAAAGTATTTTGTCTTCTCAGTGAAGGAACTTAAGCTCAAAAAGTCATGCATTTTATATCGTCGGTGATATGGAAGGCCCGCATGACCTGAACCGCGGAGGTCTGAGTACAAAAATTGAACACAAGCAACGGTGGGTGCCATAACCACAAAAGGTCCCGGTGAAAGCATGTACACTAAAAGTAAGGAGCGCTGACGTGCTGGGGAAATACAGAACATAAAAAAAAAAAAAAAAAAGAACAGCCAACTCTTTCAAAAAATAATGGAGCTATCAACTGTAATGACATGGTCTCTGCAGCGGGAGACTCTGGGAATATTCAATCGGAAGGCTATAAAAGAGCATTGTCAACCCTGTTAACAGCCGACCCCTAAAAGCAATGTCTGGTTCCATGTTAGGATGTAACCGGTGGAAGCACTTCCTCTGTGCACTCCATCCACCCCAAGGAGATTGAGTGTGAAGATAATGCACCAAGAAAGATGTCATAGTCACAGCTTAGGCCTCCGCTCCCATACCAATGTAGTCATACTCTGGAGGCATCAACAAGGTGTAGGGACAAGAAAGTGATAAATCTAATACACGCTGACTGAAAGCTCACAGAGTCAGAAGCAGTTAAGGGATTTCCACCCCCCCCACACACACTTTTCTGTGCCTTTTTTGCATGCACGCTCACACACAGACTCGGGCAGAAACAGATTTCTCTATTCTAGATATTCTCGCCTTGAAATACTGTACTCGCCGTCAATGAGCGCGGATGTCATTAAATTTGCACCGGAGGCTTCCTCGCCGTGGAACACGCCTGCAGCGTCACCCCGGTGACCTTGAGTGACTGGAGGTGAGCGGAATGTCATAAGTATGGATTGTAATATATTTTTGACAGGGTTATTTCATGAGGTCACATGGGAAATGGAGATGTCAGCACACTGTTGTCAAACCTATAATGTAAACAGATATTTTACATGCCTGTCACACGGCGCCCGACATCAGGAGGCGGCGAGTGAGCAGTTGCCTCAGGATCGCTTCCCTCCTTTTTAGATTTACAACAAATACGAGTGCTTTATATGGGATCTAACCTATGAAATAATATTGCTGCAATACATAGCAAGGAAAACGACGAGTCATAAATTTTATGAACGATATCTCATTGGCTGTTAAGTGTTGATGCAGCTGTTGGAGGATATTTGCTCTGTGTGCATCCTCACATTAGCAATCAGGGCTCTGTAGCTTCGGGGTGACAGTAATGAATTACTTGCTCTTTATGGACAGCAGGGAACCCAGATAAGTGATGGTTTTCCTAGGTATTATTCTGGTTAAAGACGTGAACTTTCACATCACTGCGTCTCCCGCTGATTAAGAGCAGTCACGGGTTATAATTAACACTTTGATTACACTGATTGTAAGCAAAGGTATTTATCAGACGAATACATTTTCTCAGGAGAGCAGCCAATGAATGTTTTCAGGTTCCGTCATCGAAAATGGAAAAAAAAGGCACAGAATGTACAATTGGTGCAAAAATACAAGGTATGACAAAGGACAGAAAACTACATGACTTTTTAAAATAAGTTATGGAAGACAGAAAAGCACATTACGAATGTTTGTTATAACTGACATCTCAGTAACAAAGTGCCAGTTTACACACACTAAACCGTGCCGTACTGAGGCGAGCTGGGACCATAGGTGGAAACGGGGCTTGATCGGTGTGAATGTGAACAGGAATAGTTGTTTTGTGGAAGGACATATTTTGTGTAAAAAAACAAAAGGCGTATTCCTTTAGTCTTTAACAAGCCAACGAAATAAACCCTTCATATCCAACACTAACTTTAATAACACTCTGGAAACTTCTACCATCTCTGGAGATACACTTGAGAGCCACTTTGAGTTCGCACCCCACTGTGCTGATTCCAACCTTGGAGTCACACAGGGGAATATGCAGCTACCTGCAAGAATACTCACCCTGTAGGTCATGAATATACATGAATATAAGTCAACGCCTCATTAAACTTTGAATATGTGGACTCTGTCTGTGTGACAAAATCACTTTTGTCACACTCAATCTGTGCTCCATGTTTTTTTTTTAATTGTTGATTTCAAATGTGTTATTTTATGTGTTCCTTGAATCCTCACAGTGCAGAGTTCAGTTGCTTTGCAACACATCAGACCTAATAAGCATCACCATTCAGGGCAAAATAACCCACGTGCCAAACCTAACATTTGGTGCATCCACAGTACATGGACATGAGGTGTGCAGCCATTTTATTTCTTCCAAGCCAGTGGTGTCCAGTGCTGTACCCTGCAAGATATGCAGTTTTAAATTCCAGCCAAATTCAACAGGAGCTGATTCGTTCCTCTTTGTCTGGTTGATGGAAAGCCAATTATTAAAATTACTGGGTGAGGTTTGATTGGATTGAAATCCAGCACACACCACTGCTGGAGGGGGCCTTTATTTGTGTGTGTGTGTGTGTGTGTGTGTGAGTGAATGGTGTCCTGCAGAGCCAGATTACACAGCAGACACCCTCACATCAGCCAACCAGGGTGTCCAGCAACATTCTAACATTATATTCATGTCCATCATATTCATGCACAGCCAAGACACGGAGCACACACACATGATAGAGAATTCATCCATTTTCATGAATCAGTTTTATATGCCTTATGAATAAAATGTACAGCAAATGTGGAACACTGAATCTTGTTGCACATGCGGGGAGTTTCTTGTGATCTGCAGGCTGAATAAATGATTTATTAATTTCTTTCTCTTTTTTGTGTGTGTGTGTGTGTGGGGGGGGGGGCTTTGGTCCCCCCGCCAACAGAAAGAGTCAGAGCCTCTGATATAATAACATTTAAAGGACTGACAGAATATGATGGATGCTATCTCTAATTGAGACATAATCGGTTTCCTTGTTGCCTCGACAAAATGACCCAGAACTGACAACGGCCTCTGCTTTAATCGGCCTGCTCAAAACTCTAACACAAGTAATATATACAGTATATAAATATATATATATAAAAAAACATATCTTTAAAAATTATGTTGGCTGAGTACTTTCAACTCATTCTCTCTCAGACACCCACATCTGGTGATTAATCGTTAAACCTCTCACAATTCATCTGATAAGAACAAAAGAAAATAAACTTCTAACTATGACTGTTCTTGCCAAATGTAACTTCCATCAGAAATGCTCAAGAAATACCATCGGGGGGGCTAATGGACAAAAAAACACCACGCACTAAAGTGCCCTTTTGAGTCACAAGCCAAGGTTATGATTTGACGCCAGATGTGGTCATGTACAAATATGTGGGCAGCTGCTTCTTGCATCAGGTTAAAAAAAAAAATAATGAACTAAAACAAAATCATAGTGACCTACAATGGAGTCGCAATTTTATTTTCAGTGACATTGTTAAGGCGAGGTATTGCACCCAAGAGCAGGCAGGCCAAGGCAGATGGCGGTTTAACAGTTTATTGAACAAATAAGTTAACAGATGAAATGAACTAACACAGGAACCGGAGGTGCAGACGGAGATCTGAGCACAGGAGTTAACAAAAGCAGAACACAAGCAAATAACTAAACACTAGAGAACTAAGCTATCAGGCCATGATGTTTGCCACACAGAGGTCTGTCGCAATCTGGCGACAAGTGACCAGAGAACCCAGGAAATAAGTAGAGGTGCTTGATGATGAATTGGGAGCAGGTGTGCTTCCGCCGCAGGTGAAATGATTGCATGCAGAGATGAATGCAGGAGAGGGAGGGGGAGGAGCATGGCGGATATATTACACCTTAAGAAAATCAACAGGTTTTCAAGATCATACGGAGGAAGGAAAATATATCTCGCCGATTTGTTTTTTTAAACATCCTATGTAATGTATAGTGTGCAACATGATGAAGATAATGAGATGTTGTTGTTTCATCCATGTTTTACTATTATTGACACTGAGGTGCGTATTAATCTGTTGCAAACCACTGCAAATGTACAATAAAGACGTTCTGGTCTTCTCAATGTTTGTCACATATAACAAAAACTGCACATTTTAAACACAAATCCTATATATCTCCTACATGTCTGTTTCTATACATTGCTATTGGATGCTGTATGTTTTTTTTCCCCCCCTCCGTCTGCATCCCCATCCACCTGTTATCGTGAATCAGTGGTATCCAGTGTCATCCTGCAGACCGTGCAGTGTACAACAATAACACATGATATAAGGTGAAGGCATGCACTCGTACAGGGAATGAATAATGCTCAGAGAATGTTGTTTCCACAGTGAGGCACAATTTTCTGCTGCAGTGTTTCCCAAACTTTTATATATCAGCACTAAAGTTTGTACACATTTGATTATTTGCGTGACTGCCATTTTACTTGATATTATAAACCGGACATATTCTCTTATTTAATCAATAAAAGGCTGGAATATCTCCTGACCCAGTCTGTGGGAATGACTGTGGTGTTTATATATTCTACAGTCCAAAGTCCTATTAGTGCACCCAATTTAATGAACTGTATCAAAGATGTTGTCCAAAATAAACATTAAATTATATCATTAATTCTCGATCACTTTCTCTTTGAGGCCTGTGGGGCAGCTAAAGTTTATCCCAGCCGACTCTGGACAAGGACTCAAACTGGGAAACTAACCCCATTTTTGGTGAGATATAGTATACCCCAGCATGAGTGTTGTTTAAAATAAAACAACCGAGAAACACAAGGAGCTGAAAACATGACGGACAAAAACAGGAATCAGAATGCAAAGAAATCGCAGGCACAAACTGGATGGACTGAGCGGAATGAACTGACAAAGACAACGAGAAGCACAGAGACTAAAATACACGAGGGAGACGGGGATAATTGAACACAGGTGAAACTCAAACGACGCAGGTGAATGACATCAGGGCACAGCAGGAAGTCAAACTAAACACAAGGGAAACAGAAAACCAAACACAAAGTAAAAAAACCCAAGGTAAGAAAATTGAGAGAACAAAACGTCTAAACTGAGTAAGTGTCCAACAAAAAGCGCCTGAGGTGACGCAGGGGTCATGACAAAATTCCACTTGGAGCATTTAATGAACTTGTTATCGCTCTCGTTGCAAGAGATTATTTTCAGCTGGTGCCGAGCGCAAACATCTTGACTAATTAATTGTGGCTTTTCATTTAAGGTCATTTGAATTCACGGGCTATTGTTGCTGTGATGCTAGGAGTCAAAGATAATGAAAAACTCGATGCTGCCTATAGATCCTCGGAGTTATTGTTTCAATTGCTATGCACAACTTGAGTTCTAAGGTCTGGAGTCTTTCTTGAATGAATGCTTGGAATCTGGCTCTGGGGGTTAACAAGGAGGCTCCATGTACTGTTTAGCAATGCAGCCCACGCTCACCCCCCACGTGATGGCGCATGCAATAGGGCCAGCACTTGTTTATATCTCTGAATAAAGCATCCCACTAGCCACAAATTAAGCATTCAGGATCGGCAGCCTTGTTGTGCTCCAGTATGACGTGGTCAGAGTACCAAATCCATCGTTGGGCCCTCGGTACAACACAGTCTTATGAGTAAGTTCTGAACATGTCATCGCCTTTGAAATGACTTCAGCACACATCGAAACACACTCTGTTTATAGGTATAAAATCATCACTTTTCTGTCAATAGAAACATTTTTGTGTGGGAGCAGGAACAAATTAGGCACAGGTTTGCCACATAATAAGATGAGATTCAGTAAATGTCCATGCTTCCACAGTGTGACTCGATGAAAATATCAATTTAATCAGACAACGGGGGACAACAGACACTTGGTACGAAAGCGTGTTTTTCTAAAATTAATCTTGTAGCTTACAAATAAATGAAAACACTGGATACTCGCTTGACAGCGAGTTAACACTGGTTCGTCCTAATTAACTAATGAGCAAAATTAATTCTCCACTCTTTCATATTAGCCTGAGACTTTTTCAAATGCATACCTCTGAGTCACTTGCCACCAATCGGGACTAAACCGCAACAGCCGTTGAGTCAACTTTTATAGTTTTTAATCATTTAATTTGTATTTCTCACTTGTATAATTTTGTACAATTTTCCAGGCCCTGCGATCCTGGGACATAAAAAGTAATTAGTGCGTGAATGTTTACCTGAACCTTAGCACCACACATTCACAGTGCATCAGTTTTCTATAAGATCATAAAAGTTCTCCACACGTCTCGGGAGGAGTTCTCGGACCACGGAGCAATTAATAGATCGTATCTTGTACCGGTGACGGGGGGGAAAAGCCGGATCACACACTTGGAGACAATTCCTCTGACAACATATTACATGCATAATTAAGCACAAGATCTCAGTTAATCATAAGAGGTGAGTCTTACAGGATTATACGTACTAGAGGACACATGTTCATGTGCATACACTGTTACTCTGCACGGGTAGACCTACACTCCACCATAGACTGACCTTCCCTTTTTTTTTTATTACGACTCCCTTCTTCAATTAAACTTCTCACATTTTGCACAAATCAATACCGGAGGAGTCTATAAAATGTCAATACCTGTAGACAGTATGGCTTTATATAGAGAAGCTGGAGATAATGCTTCTCCAACACCCCCCCATGTGTGTTTGGCTAACAAGTTTCCCTCTTTGAACTTGTGAAATACCAAAGCATTGATTAATCCATCTCCACTGATCTGAATTTTCTCTGAGTTGTGTTGCGTCCCTTTGAAATATTCCAAGCAGAGCACACGGAATAAGCATCATATGGACCTCTGCGCTCCTTGGGGCAAAGCTGTGGCAGTGGCTGCATACAAATGAACTGTCAGAAAAGCAATGGGAACAAACCCCACTTGCATAATCATTCTTTTTTTTCTTTTACAAAAAAAAAAAACCCACAAAGCATTTCTTCCAGAGGAGCTGCAGACTGAGTGCTTAATTAACAGCCGCGCAGACGCATTTGAGATGTTCACAAAATGTCTACAGTACGTGAGAAGCTCCATATGTGTTGATTTTCTTTCATGTTAGCAAAATCAGCACAAATAGGGGGAAATAAAAAAACGTGACGCAAACGAAAATCAGATTATTACAGAAAACGGTTTTGAGCTTGAGGTTGTGCTTTCCCTTTCCATGGTGTATGTGTTTCTCTGTGTGTGTGTGTTAGGTTGCAGGTGTGAATGTTTGCAGGAGTGCAGGCTTGATGAAGTGGTGTGTGAGTGTCTAAGTGGATCCTGAGAGCTGATTGGTCCTGCACAGGAGGCTCCTTTATACGATATCATGCCTGATCTTCCAAGCTGCAGTGGACTTCCCTTGAACCACTCATTCTTATTGCAATCAGGTTTTCTTTGAGGCCAAGCACATGACTAAAGCTTGCCACACACTAGAGGATAATTCCTTCCAACAACAGTGGATGGCATAAGATAGAAGAGATTATCTGGCCAGATTATCCTGTAGCATGTAGACATGATGTTAATGTCATTGGACGCATCAGAGTCTAAAGTATTAAACATTACCGGGGAGCGTACTTTTGTTTAGAACCGTAACTTGTACAACACAAGTTAATTCCGTCTTCTTAGCCACAACTTCATCCACAGCCTATTTTTTTGGCCGACAGTCCGCCTCCATGTCTGTTTATATTCTGAAATCGTATAAAATCACATGACATCATCCTCCCTGAATAAATTTGATTAAATGCCAAGTATGTGGTCCCACGTCTTGACTGGATTGTGCTTTCGGAGGATGAAAACGTTTGTTGTGTCTGTGGTCTCCCACGTTTTTTTAAAATCAAGTCAGATTTGAAAATCCTTAATGTCGTGCAGGCTTAAAGGAAACTCTCCATTCACATAAAAAAATAAATCCATATTTTAAGTCCTTTTAACAAAGTGGTATTTGCTTGATGTATATGCAACACGGAGCAATTGAAGGTACAATGCTTAACTTAAAGGTGATCTTTCTTTTGTTATTAATGTTATTATTCTGCCACTGTTTGTACTGCATGAACACAAATGATGTAACATCTGACTGAGAGAACGTGTGTGTGTGTGTGTGTGTGTGTAGAACAGCAGACGTCAAACAGCAGTAGAATTCACTTTTGAAACTTTTGGTAGACTCTACTTTGTGTTTTCAGTCATACTTCAAACCGTTTGCAGCTGTGTCACTTTACTGGCACAATGTCGCTGCTGCCTCCGTCTGACTTGACATGAGACGAATCACTTCCTGTGTGCAGCACGGGGTACATGAATCTAAACACAGCTACACTGATAGGAGTGGGTCATATAGCTGTGATAAACGTCATCAGCATCATTTGACAGCGGTTTGAATCAGACATCCATCCATTTTCTACCTCTTCGCACTTTATATTTGCAAGTTACGCACTATATTTATGTTAAGTTTCTGGTGATGGGTCGTGTCTTATCTTCATTATTGAGACCGAGTCATTGAGCCATGCAGACATTAACAGGACTACATTTTTATTACTATCACTGAACTCCAGCTGTCCTTTCAGAGAGGAGTATTACAGACAAGGTGGTCACAAACCATTCAATTAAATATGAATCATGAGCCTCGGCGTATCTGGCCTAATCGTGTTCCGTCTCGAAGAACGTCATTTGCAATCTTGCAAAATATTTTGTACCTTCCTATAGTTGCTATCTACTGTATTTGGCCTTCAAGCTCAACCTTGGGTCCTATACAGATACAGCAAGAGAGAACAGGGGGATTTATGAATAAAATATACAATGAATTTGGAGAATATTCTGCCTGACCTCATGACATCCTGGGTAAGTGTGGCCTCAACAACACAATATATGCCAGGTTAAAGAAAAATCGAATTAAACACAAATTATATACAGATAAACATACAGTGTTTTGCTATTTTTTATTAAAAATATGAATATACCGTAATATGATCAATTACAATATATTTTAATAACTATTTTCAATATTTTACGAAGCATTATCGAACACGTCATGAGTTTTGTTAGGATTAAATACAAAGGAATAAAAGATATAGGTAATATGAAACACGTCAACATAAGCAGGACATGATGTGTGTGTGTGTGTGTGTGTGTGTGTGAAAAGCTCACTGTTTTTGTCTTGTTTGCACACCCGTGTCATGCTAATGTGCATAATGATGAGCTGCGTGACACACTCTGTTTGGGACACACTTTTGTCCTCTTTCTCTCCATGTGCTCCAGATGTGTCATCGTCTCTCCATGTTTAATTGGTGTAATCAGACATTACCAAGTCACACATTATTCACAACAATTAATAATGCTCTATTTACATTCATAAGTCGTTGGGTTGGGTATTCTGATGAAATTTAACACTAATGCTAAGGCTTGCGTTCAGCTGAATTATCTGTAAGTAGATTTATTTTGGATATATGGGTATATAATTAATGAGCAAGTCAATCTTTCCTTTTTAGGGTCCCAGTACTGTCAGCTGGGAAACTGAATTGAATTGAAATATTCAGAAAGAGTGTTGTGTTTATGTAATCGTGGAATACATTACACATCTATTGAAATGCGTTCGTGTGGTGTTGGAATAATCTGAAAAACCTGTCCGATGATGTGAACACAACTTTAAAAGTGTAGTTTATAAATGTAACATATATAAAAAAAGGCATTCAAACAAATGAGTTCACACAATGCCGATTATGCCTTGTCACAGGACTTTCTCTTTGTTCTATAGCAGTGTTTGGATCTTCACCCCACCCATCTCTGTGTTGAAGGTGTATACATACAAACGCCACCCCAGATACACTATATGGACAAAAGTATTTGGCCACACAAGTGTTGAATGCAGGTGTTTCAATCACTTTGAATGAGGGCCCCTTATCTCCAATGAAGGACCATCTTCATCACGCTTCATCACACCAAGACATTTTGGACAATACTCTGCTTCCAACTTTGTGGCAGCAGCTTTGAGGAAGGTCCTTTTCTATTCCAACATGACTGTGCCCCCAGTGCATCTATGAAGACATGGTTTGACTCTGAGTCTGGTGTGGAAGAACTTGACTGGTCCGCACAGAGACCTGACCTCAACCCCACCGAGCACCTTTGGGATGAACTGGAACAGAGATTGCGAGCCAGGTCTTCTCATCCAACGTCAGTGCCTGACCTCATAAATGCTCTACAGAATGAATGGGCACGAGTTCCCATAGAAACACTTTATAATCTTGAGGAAAGTCTTCCAAGAAGAAGTATGGAAGCTGTTATTGCTGCAAAAGAGGGACCAACTCCATGTTAAACTATACTGTATATGTATAATATGTCATTACAGGCATCTAAATACTTCTGTCCATTTAGTGCAGTATTGCTTGACAGAGCCAGTGTTCAGTGAGAAGCACAAAATCCAAATTTTACAACATATCTGTACATGAGGCAAAGTAAAAGCATCAACAATGACAAAAAAACAAACTTGGAAAAATGAGAACCTTTGAGGAACACAGGAATGCACAATGCATTTAGTTTTCAAACTGCCTTTTATTGAGAAAAAATAGAGCGAGGAAATAAATGTGCTGGTGGTGTATTCTATTGGTTAATTTGATTCAGGTCTGTTTTCAACCTCCTGACATGAAGCTTTTTTTTTCAAATGAAGCTGCTTGGCGACTCAGTGCAGGAGGCCAGTGAAGAAGGCTCATTAAACAGACAGGTAATGCCTGTTCTCTGGTTCCTTTCATGTTCATGATTTTCAAAAACAGTGTGGCGGGTCAGAAAACAACCGCACCCATGCGGTCCGTGTTTGCACAAAGTTTTTTTTATTTAAATATATATATAATTTTTTTTGTTCATGTTTATTCAGTCAGGTCGTCTCATTGGGATCTGAGAACTAAGAGCCAAGTATAAAGCACAGACAACACACAGACATAAAACAAGGAATAGATTGGGAAAAGCAGTTGCAAGAATCGTAAAACACTAGTAAAACTTCAAAGCCAACAGTTTGGAGCTCATTCAAGATTCAAGATTTCTTTATTGTCATTCCTACACACATTAAGACATGAGGTCAGAACGAAATTTCAGTCTCTCCAGAACCTGGTAAGCCCAACAATAAAAAGAAAAGAAAGAAAAGAAAAAAATAAAGAATCAACAGTTTCAACTTTAAAAATCATGCCATTGAGAAGGAGCGTAGAACCAGAAATTGGTTATGTCAACTTTGGCACACAGACACAGATTGTCCAAGGTTAACTAATTACTCAACCACATTCGAATGAGATTAGTTTTTGTGAGATATTTTGGGAGTTTCTGAATGATTGCCTGACACTGTAAATGATCAGCATAAGATGCAACTGTCGCCATCAGGGCAAAGCTTCTCGGGCCTTCAAACACAAGTGGCAGGATCTCAGTAGACTACCATCCTTAGTAGCCCCATCCCAGTAGTGAACACACATAAATTGGGTGCAGGAGTAGTGGGCAGCACAGGGAGCAATGGAGGTTGGATACCTTGCTCAGGGGAACCCCAGGCCCTGGATTTGGACCAACAGCCCTCCAGTTACAAGCCCAATTCCCTTGCACTTGGCCATGGGCTGAGTCTCCCAAAACCTGCAGCCATATTTTGAGCTCCAGGCACCACAGGACTTATTTTGTTCATTCATTCATGGCAGACAACGCTTCTGCAAAATCGAACAGCACCAGTGCCGGTAAGGGTTCACTCTGCACTCTAAATCCACGGAGATGACTGAATAGAACTGACCCCGTTTTCACGGGTATAGAAACCAGTAGTATTCTGATATCTTTCACTTTTTGATAAACTTTACCCTTATCACTGAAAGTTTACAAGAACTTGGAGGGATATCTGCCCTTGTGACAAATACTAACTTAGCATAATGTAGCATCATGTTAGCATGCGCAACAGGTGGCTGCACCGCTGTGTGAGGTCACAATGAAGATATTAAGTCAGCAAATGTGTGAAGCGATCTCTACACAAGCAGAATCTGTTGCCTGTGGATTCCCATTGCCACACTCCCATTGATGGTTGACACACGATCAACCATCTTCTCTTTTTTTTATGTATACTGTCACCTGGCAGATTTAAACCTGCCAACATGGCGTTGTTTGAGTCTTGTGATGGGGTTGCTTGTTGTAAGTTTTCTCATTAAAGTCCCTGTAAAGTGATACAAATATCTGGTGTGACTTTGTCACCCCACAGGAAAATGTGTTAGTGAGTTACTTATGCAAACTATGGATCCTGTGCGTCATGAAGCCACATTTTGACGACTGGAGAGAAAGTATTTTCAGTCTTAACTCCATGAGTCTTCACTCTACTCATGTCACTCTTCTCAGGCACTATTTTCTAACAGAGACAACGTGTGAAGACAAGAAATGCTGCATGTGCTTTACGGGGTCTTTAAAAACTGAGCTCCTCAGCTGTTATCAGTTGACTTTCTCTGTGCAGAAACGCCAGGTGTGTTGGACTTTTCTCCACAGATTCTCCAGCAGGGGCGAGCATCTCAGCTGGATGTGCAGTGTTATCTCTGGCACACTGCCACAGTGATACAGTGCTGTGCTCTCGGCTGGTTTCATCACATTAGAGGCCGACACACTCGTGGCATGGTGGGCAAAATGAAAGGCCACAGCCGCTGATTATCTCACAGGAGAACACATTCATTTCAGCAGTGGACACAATGCTGCTCGGCGTGACTTTTGGTAAACTTCTACTTATTTTGGAGGCATCTCAATCAAATCTGTTTGGATTTCTTGATTAGAGAACAGGGTTCAGAATCAGAATCAGAATCACCTTTATTGTCATTATACAGTGTACAACGAGATTAAAGGACAGTTCTAGTTGTGCAAGTGAAGAGATAAGAGTAGAAGTGCACAGTGCACCAACACCTTCGACAAAATTAGAAGGATATGTAAGAAAAATAATAAGTATTCAAGTATTTACAGTGGGAGCCAGTAAGGGAATATGCAGTATATGATACAGTACATTGTACAGCAGAGTGGATGTATGTGGGGTGTGTATATTGCACAGGTACAAAGTGTAAGAATATTGCACAGATTGGAAGAGTTACTTAGTGTTAAGCACTCTTATTGTTAACTAAAAGCTACATGAACATCACTAAAATCCGCATTTCTTCCCAGCTCAGCAGTGCAGAGTGATTTCCTAGTGATTTATTTAAGTGCATATTTTTCATTTCCACTGACGCTCCATAAACATAATCTAAACAATATGACAATCCCTTCAAATCAGTTTCCTTTCTACCCCCCTAAATAGCCCATTAAAGTCAAACTCTTCCAAAGCTGTATTACACCACAATCCATCAATTTGTCCCCATTATACTGTAGTCATTACTCTCTCAGCTGACACTGGGACATCTTATGTGAGAAATGAGAGCATATTTTACATTATGCAAATTGATTTTTTCCCTCTTTTTGTTTCATTTTGTAACTCAAGTTTGACATGGCTTGACTCCATGTTGAATGTTCATAGTCAATGTCTGCATTAAGAACAAAGATAAGTTTGAGAAGGTGGGACCTTATAGAAGTCACTACAGCGATGTAAAGCAGACATTGCAGCAAATGAGTCAATATTGTCTCTGTCGTGAAGTGACTTCAGTAACCATGGTAACACTTGTACTGTATAGCATGGGCAAGGTAAACCCAGGTAATCAGGTAATCAACATCTGGAATAGAAATTCACCGCCTCGGTGTCAGAACTCTCACAGTGACCCCTGGTAACCAATCTGCTTTCTTTCTCAATACATAAATATAAAAAATAAAACCTCAGCTTGCCACAGCTGGTACTTAGTTTTCATCAGATCACAGTCTGGCCACCGTAACTTTGCTCAGAAAAGCATTTCATTCTTGTCACAAATCCACGGCTAAATTAAGTACATGCGTCCAAGGTGCTCCATAAACGCATGGCGTTCAGTGCCGTATTAATATTATCTTTGCAGAGCAATGACGATGACAAATGTGATTTATGACGCACTGTAAAATTTCTGTAGAGAGTTCGAAAGAGGTGACTTCGTCTGTCCTTTGCATCATCATTCATGCCGACACTGTTCTGTGGGTTTTTAATATTGCTGTCGTGTACGTTAAAAGATCTTAAGCCATCTGGCGACGCATTTGCATTACAAAGTGTTATTCTGAATGGTATTCAAGTAGTATAGTGATTGCTTGCGGTGTGTGGAGGGGTTTGCATCTGCAAGCTTGAATTTTGTCTGAAAAACACTGAGGTTTCAGCTGATGACGAACGCGTTTGGAAACAGTCGAGGAGAAGTCTCTGAATCCTTTCTTCTTCTCGTTGTTGCTGGACATATGATCACAGTGCATATGTAAAGGAAAGGCGACGTTCAGGGTTCCATCACCTTGGTTGACATCAAATTCAAGGACTTTTCAGGACTGATTCCCTCAAATTTAAGGGTTGAATATGCTGACACAGGTTATGATGGGAGGGCAACTTGCCTATGACGTCCACTTTGATTGATTTGCAGCACGCTCTGCATCTGGACAAGTGATTGTGCTTGGGATCTTGGTCAAAATCAGTCTTTGTGATTTGTCTTTGGTGAGCCAGAGATATTGGAATCTTCATTTCCCAGGCATCATGTTGTCATTTGCTCTCGATTGCACTTGCTCATAGTTCTGCATGGAATCTCACGTCAACGGCGGAGAGAGAGACAGTGGACAGTGTCCACAACACTGCTGGTAATTACGATTCCAGGTTTTCTGCGTAGGCCTAGTCTACGTACATCAAGCTATGCATGAAACAGTAGGTGGCGTTGTAACAAACAAGGTTACGACGGACGTTTACCTATACCTTACCTATAACTTTCAAGGATTTCAAGAACGCTTGATGTTATAAAACTCTCTCCATGTGCTTCCATGTTCTAGGTCTTTGGTCATTCCATAAATCATTGTTCGTCCACCTAAATAACCTTCTCGTTTCTGATAAAACCTGGAATAACAAACCAGTCTTCAGCTGCCATGTGAAGCATAATGACAATAAGGGAGGAAATAAAAAACAAGATTTCTTCTTTCCTCTCATTATAAGATTCTATCCTGCAGGAGAATTGTGCCCGATGACAGCCTGCAGCCCTGGGACTCCCTTTCAGAGATACAAGTCAAATATTTAATTGAACATACCCTCGTGCTTCACTGATCACTGCAACAAATCAAATTTTCCTCATTCTGATTGTGCCTCTCCTGCCACACAGAACAATCTGACACCTTGTGAAAACTGGGATTTAAAAGTTGCCACTTATGCTCCTTGAAAGTTTTATAATTTGGTTCTGTGGGACCTGGGATGCATTTGGATATTTTCACTATTGTTTAGGCCACTTCTGTCATTGATTGTTCATAGTGTGTGTGAGTGACTAAAATGTCATTAAATAAAAATAAGCATCTAAAATCTAGTATCAATGATCCCTTATCTGGGTTATAACTTTTACAGTAGCACCCTGACATTTATCAATATTCGTAAGAGAACAAACAGAACAGATACTAAAATTAAGATGTACTGTTTGTAATACGTGATAAGGGAAAGATAACATTGATGTGAGTATATATATACACATATATATGTATATGTCACTACACATATATATATATTCAAATTCTACAGATCTAAATCCAAGGTGTTATCAATCTTTATATTTATCAATGCATTTTCTTTCTTATCAACATCAAAAGCTAAATAATGAAACTGACTCAAATCAGACTTTCTCCTCATGCCAGGATTCACCGTCCTTAGATAATTGGAGTTGTTGATGCAATTATCCGAACAGTTGATGACATTTATTTAGGATGTGCCAAATAATTAGAGAGTGAGGGGGGGAAAAAAAAACTGCAACTGAGAATCTTAAAGGAACTGATGATTTGTTTACTGCCAATAACTCGTTAATTATTCATCAAATCCTTGACTACCTGACAGAAATGTAGCACTTTGTTTCGATTTTGCAGAGTTGATGCAACGCTGTTGACAGCAAACTATTTACAAATGCACAGAAGTCCTCATTAAATAATAGGCAGATTTTTATGTATTTTATTAGTTTTGCACCCACTGACCCATTCATTCTTACTTTATCCACTTGGGAAATCAAATAGTGTCTTTTCACTGTCATGCTTGGTCAACAGCAAAGCTCGGTTCATCGGGCTGTGGGTAAAGTGGAGTCGTTACACGGATGCATTTGATGCAAGGATTTACATGGCAGCTCCTCTTGAACTCTCTCAGGTCCTCTCAACACAGCCTGGCCGCCCTGAGGATGAGGTTATAATTCAAAGGAGACTGGACATTTACCATCTGTGCTCAAAAACTTTGGAACATCCTCTGCCTTGATATGAGACTGATTAAACAACCACTACTGCTTAAGTTCATTCCCTTAGCCAGCTGATGACACACAGACTTTTGTTTATTTAATTTCTGTTTTGAGAACCTTCTCCTTCATTATTAATCTAAATCAAATATATATATGTATATATATTTTTAATGATATACTTTTTTTTTATGCGAGATTAACGTTCTTTTTTACCTAGCAAACGTTGTCGTTTTTTTTTTTCACATGCTATTGCAACAACTACTGATGTTAGACAAAATACAACACCACACCGGATCTAGCTAGACCGGAAACAAAACAACAAGCACGTTGCACACACTTGTTTGGGCTTGCCAGCTGGAGAACGCAGAAAGGATTGTAAAAGGATGCAAAAGTATTGCGATGGAAAGCTACAATTTGCAAAGGACAGAAAAAAAAAAAGTATTGCAAAGGGATGCAGAATTTTGCTAGGGAACAAAAAAGTGTTACGAAGGAACGTGAAAGTTCGGTCTTAAAAGATTTCCCACCGTGCCCTGACCTGGGCTCTGTAAGAAAACATTGTGATTTCAAGAATAAAAACCTGCAAATCAATAGATCTCACACAGAATGCTTGTATCATTGCACCCTGATGTGTTTATCTGCCCAACACCAACATGTAACGAACAGCCTGTATGAAACAGAGAAGGCAACTAAACTGGAACAATCCAATGAATGTAAAAGTCAAAGTTCATAAAGAACATTTATTTGCATTTACTTGTTTCCCTGTCGAGACACACTGGTAACAATCACTTTACATTGTAAATATGGACTTGAAAAAACTTTGGTGAATTGCAAAATGACAGACTTTTAAACATGACATCTCACCAGCATGGATGAAGAAACGCTTTAACATGGATGTCACCTTTATCAAGGTTTTACTTTAATCCAATCTGTTCTTACTCTTTGTTTTATCTGCTTGGTCACTCTGTTGTAAAAATTAGACTAGTCTGTGTGAAAGTGTGCAGAACTGAACTGAAGAGCCTTGAACGTTGTGCCTTTTTTATTCTATTGTATTGTATAGTAGACGCCAACGTGGGTGGTGTCTGTGTGCTTCTCTGTATATTCACGATTAAGAAAAGAATAATTGTTTGATAGCTGTATATGTAGAATGAAACGATTAGATTTCTGTAAAAAACACGCAGGTGTCATCGTAAAAACGATGTGCATCAATAATCAGAAAATGCCTTTTCACTTTTAAACAGAAAACCTGTATCGGTTAAGACAGTGGAACATTTTTGTTTCACTGTCATTTTCTTTTCAGGTCCATAACTAGAGGCTCAGTTGCTGTGACTCTGATGGCTCATCACTTATACTGCTTTCCAGATTTCCCACAGACAGGTTTTTTAAAAAAAAAAAAAAATAAATAAATAAATAAATAAATAAATAATGTGGATGATGCCTGGCTTTCTGTGACACTATCTGGCAGAGTTAACACACTTTCCTGACACTGCCAAAGATTCAGCAGCATTTTAATTGCCTGTCAGTGAGCGTTAATTTACCACCTTATGTGCTAATGTAAAACGATACGGATTGTCAAGGCAGGTAAAGCGTCTAATTGCAAAGAATTCACTCGTTTACCTCATTTGTGCTACAAATGAAAGAAGGTTTTATTCAAAGTGTGAAATATTTACTATTCATTGTGAATCATATTTATTGTGAAGAACGCCAAAATTAGCCAAAATGTAACATCGCTGACAGCAACTGTACTGATATAAGGAAGACAGAAATATTACTATACATTATATAATACAGGAGTGACCAAATTTTAAAGTGTAAACCAGTTTATATCGGTAGCTCTCAGCCCACTTCTTGGCACTTTTCAAAATCAGGCAAGAATGTGTTTAGTGATCATTTAATACACACTTAACTATTACAGTCAGTGTCTCATTTAAAATTCAGTAAGATGGGGTTACAACTTGTGTCTTCTATTTCTTACAAGACAAGGTTCCTCACCTGACATCCTTCACTTTTATAGTTATACCCCTTAAAAGTTCTCACAGTTTTCCTCGCATTTGTCCTCCAGGTGAGTCTGGCCTTGGGTTAAAAGTCACTAACATCTTTGGAGAGGTTTTACTCACTCGTCTCTCGGGTAATGCATCATCCCTGCTGTTTATTCTGGCCAGATGTCACAAAAAAATGTGTTCGGCAATAACAACTTGGGCTTTATTTGAAGATTAGGATTCAGGGTTTGGTTTGGTATTTTCTTTGCAAATTCTGCCTCTTCAAAGAAATCCAAACATGCGGCGTCTTCGATGCATGTTAATTGGACTCAAGGATTTTTGGGGGGTTTTCACTGACTGTATGTTGAGTATTGACAAACTCTCAGCCCTGAATTTAAAAAAAAAATCATAACAGTGTTGATGCGACATTGACTCAAGCTGCAAATATGACACACTTCATAAAACATAACATTTGGTCGACCTAAAATAAAGAAAATCTGATGTAATTCAACTGATATTTGACACAAAGAAATATGTTTTTTTTTCAGTTTTCAGTTTCACTGCTTGTATGATGAGAAAAACAGGTGTTGTGTACACCTTAATCATCCCTGCAATATCTACAGTATCATTAATTTTTTCTATCTATCAACTATTTTACGTTATGATGTCATGATATTCACGACACCTAATGCCGCGTTGGATATGTTAATCCATTGAAAAGTTCAAATGTACACAATTGTTTAAAAACTGCCACGGCACATCAACAATACTGTTTTTGAAAACTTAACAATGTAAATGAATTATATATTTTCAAACCTAAAATATAAATCAAAACCATAATGAATTCAAACTGAAAAAAAAACAAAAAAAAAAAACTTTAGTTTTTAAGTTTTTAAGATAAGATAAGACAAGATAATGTAAGGGGGAAATATGCCATTTTACAGCAGCAAAGGCTACAACCAAATATAGAAGCATCAGTAAAAAAAGTAATAAATATGTAAATATTCTTCTAGGTATACGGATATATAAAAATAGGAGCAATATAAGCATAAAGGGATATAAAATGCCAATATATTATATCCTGCAATGAAAACAGGATGTGTTGACTATGAGCAGGACCGCACATAAAAAGATGGAAGTTGCACAGATTGAAAAACAACAAAGATCATGGCGCCGCCGATGCCTGTGCGGTGACGACGTGTCCTTGACAAAGAGCCTGAACTTTTGCAGAGGCAGTACGTGAATGATGACGTGTGATGGGTTAATGTGAAGCACGTTGATTGGTCATTAAAACTGGAAAAGCACCACACAGCCATGCCATTGGCAAATGACCATTTCCAAATGAATACTGCACAGTTGAAATGGAAATTACACAGCGGCGAATCAGTTTCAGTGTAAGAGATTCAGTATAAAGGAGCGTGCACTAATTATTGTTTACCCCCAAATGGTTTGTTCCACCGGTATTATAGTCATAGAGTCGGGATCAATCTTTCAACTCAGAGTGAATCCGTAATAACATGAACACTTTAATACATGTGTGTAGAATGCTTTTTCCCTTTGTTCATCATAGCAGCAGTGTTTCTTTTGGATATTGTTGTATAATGCTACCATTACATCCATCACATGTTAAAACACTGCCTTTTCTTTAATAGGACCCTTAGATATTTATCATATTTACCATTCAGCTGAATAAAATAGGTTCTTCACACGACCCCCTTCCGTCATTTATAGCGGTCAAAGTCAATTAATAAATATCTTCTTTGTATATAATCTATTAATTATGGGGTAATGGGAGATATTTATGCATTTTTGGGCTGGGTATTGAGCTTCAATAGTTATGTGGTATCGTCTGGGAATTGAACGTCCTAATATCAAACATGGGTTTGTCATGAGGTTAATCTCATCTGTATGAATGAGCGAGTAAGCGTGGAACATGCATTTCTCTGTGATGTGTTGTGTTTTGTTTTTTTTTTGGCAAAATGTATATAAAAGATTGTGCCATGCATTTTTTTTTTATTTATTTTTTAAGATTCCTCTATGTTGTACATTGTTTGTATCATTTATTTATTTATTGACATTGACCTAACATCTGTTTGGGAATTGGGTCAGTGCTGCTTGATCCCCATTTCCTGAATATTGGTTTACCTTTTAATGGGATGGAGGGCATGTCTTTCAAATTTGTGTCATTATGAATGTGTTGTGCTTATTCTTGAATGGAGCTATATTAGTAAAATAATGATAATTATTGACATTATGTGATTCTTGCACTTAACTGCCTAGAGGGAAATGTACCAATCAAATATTTTCATTTATTTCCCTTTCCTTTTTTTCTTGTTTATTTGCATGCTCCAGTTTAAATAAGTAAAGATCTGAAACTCCCTTTTTCCTCCCTAAAAAAAAAAAAAGGAACAGCTTCTGTCTGTAAGCCACAGTCTCTCTGCCCGATGTCTCCCAGTTGTATTTAATAAAGATCAGTAGTGCGGAGCGATGTGTAGAAACAGCATCCCCACTGTACTGTACAGAAACAGGACAGAAAGTCTTCACCCACTCCCATCAGCAGGGCAGTGGAGCAGACCCACAGGGCATGAGAGAGAGAAAAGGAAGAACCTCGGCTGAACTCGGTAATCCTAAATTAGTGATCAGAGTAGTAGCATTTCCGACGCGACGTGTACAGTAAGAGCAAAGAACTCTAACTTATTGCTTCCCAGCATGGTCGACTCTTTTAATTAAATGTATAAATAACACTTTAAATATTAGCTGAATAAATTAAACTCGCGGTAACTGTGCTCAGGGCACAAACGCTGCCAAGGCATTTTCTAAATCAGCTGTCGTCTACGCTGAAGTTTATTATTGTAACTCAAATTAATTGAAAAGGGATTAAAACTTTAATGGTTCGTGTCATCTATTCTAACCAAACATTTACTAATATTTAATACACGATCATTTATTTCCTCCTATGGAACTGAAATGTCTGAATAGTACGTTGAGACTGGAGACACATGATTTGTTTGTTATTTAGAAAGATAATATTGTCTGTGTTGGCAGTTGAGAGAGCTTGTTATTTTCTTGTTCCTTAATATAGAACTGTGACTGGTTGGCTCCACATTGTAATGGAGCCTCAAAAAATGTATTATTTTACAACAGTGCAGGTGCATCCTTTTGTTATCTTGTTTTTTTTTTTTTTTTTATTACTGTTCCCTGTTTTGAATAACAACAACAAAAAGTGTGGACACAGTCATTCCGGCGGAACACAACCTTAAGTTGTTGTTGTGTTAAGACTTACATTTTGTATCCTCAGTCATTTTACCGTCATCGCTGACAGGCGTGTGGAGCTGCGCCTCGACAATTATTCTTCTTAAGCGGCTGAAAGAGCACTGAACAGGATTCTTTCTTCTTGTCTTCGTCCACGCAAATTCTACGCCGATGACGCCGCAGCTTTGAATAAGAAAAGAGAACACTCTGCAAACTAACAATCAAACAATGCTTGTGTTCTGACGCACAGGCCAGAAGAATATCGTAGGTCTTTACGTTCATAAAAACAAACATCTGTTCTATTAAGCCCTTATTTAAAGGCCACATAGACCGGAAGCTCCAATTAACGCTGCGTTTGTGTGTGTATCTGCGTCATTACCTCGTTTATGAAACCCTAAAGTTTCAGAACAAACAGTTCAGCCACTGCTGAGAAAATAGTGTTGTATTGTTTTCCTGGGCTCTGCGAAGCGGATCGGCACTTCCTTAATTTGATGTCGTCATCAGAAATCCTCACCACTCCCCTCACCACCACTAGTCCGGGCACATCCGGTTGCGTACATTCAACCGCAGAAGAAGAAGAAGAACTACTCTCGTTGTAGCTGCTGAGATGCAGAGCATCCACCGTGCCAGAGGGGGAGCTGTGTATCTGAGAGCTGGCCTATCTATTACGTCACTTCCAGGTACCTGGCCAATCACAGGACAGTGGGAAAGCTCTCGTTGGCTGGCCAATCACAACACAGTCCACGTTCTAGGGGTGTGGTTTTGGTCTGAAACAGCGCAGCTGACAAGAGCGTCAGTGAGGAGATATTTTGATCGGCTCGTTTGCAGCGATTAGGAGGTTTTTAACCATGAAAACAAGTTCATATATGTAAGTAGACCTCCATAACTAACATATATGTGCAATACAAGCATTTGATGTCACCTTTAACTGTAGTCAGGTCTGATAGTTTTGCTTGACACTTTTTGCACTGGAGCTTTAACACACTTCTGAAAATGATATATGAAATGTGGTGTTTGTGTTATCGGATTACAATTGAATCTGGAATAAAAACTGAAAGATTTTTGTGTGAGGTTGTCCTAATGTGACACACACACACACACACACACACACAGACACACACAGACAGCAGCAGCTGTTTCCAGGCTCTGCCATGTCGTATCCCTCCTCACTCCATGGGTTCTCCAGCCCGGCCGCTGCGAGAACGAGTTCATCCTTTTCAAGCAGGTCAATATGAAGACAGTTTTAGGTGGTGATATATCCTCAGTGGTGTAGCCCAACATTTTTCAACTGTCATCACCATCCCGGCTCAATAACTTTGAAAGATTGCGCGGGACAAGGTCACTACCCAGTCACTGTGTCCCAGTACTTTCCAGAGTCGATCGCATTGCAATCACGGGAGGAGGAAGGAGCTAAAAACGAGGTAATCTAGCAAAAAAAAAAAAATATTGTCACATCAGAGTTGAATGGACAAACAAAGCAGCTCCCTGGAGTGTATACAGCAATATATTTTTTTTAGAAAAGAGGGGAAACATAGAATATTTTTAACAGTTATTATAAAGAAAAAAACAAAAAAATCCACATAATTGATGAGGAAATCCATCCACCGTGCATCCACCCAGCGTGTTGACCTGAGAGGAAAACTGACAGGAAAACCCGTGAAATGGAATGCAGCCTTGAATTGAAGTGTCCCGATAAGTTTCAGCTGGAACAACTGATTTGTTCAGGAAACTCCAGAGTTGTGCTCAGACATCTTGGAATACTGTATTTCTTCCCTGGCTGTGCTGCAGTCTGGTTCAATAAACATCCAGCTTGTCTCCTTTCTAGGGGGAGAAAAATCGCAAGGAAGACACCGTCCACTGTCAGATGTCCCTGACAAAACAGTCACATCTGACTTTTCCTTGCACTTCAGCCATTTCTATGGAGGTCACTGGAGTGTCGACACAATTCTGGCAGCCTTGCTAATTGCCATTACTGTGGAATTGTATATATTTTCCTGCCCCGCTCAAACAGGATTGTTCACACGAGAAAAGAAAAACCGGAAGACTTGTCCTTTGCCTCCCGATTCTGCATATTCACACGCAGAACTGAGACTAATGAAGTCACAGTTTGGAGACAATTCAACGATAACTTATTTAAAGTACTCGCAGTTCACCGTGGGATCATGGGAGAAGATGTGCTGTTGATATTTACGCACTAAAGACTGTTTAAATCTTTGGAATTTCATATTCATTTATGAGGGAAAGGACGCTCTATGAGATCTGTTGAAATATACTTAATTGTGTTTCTGCATTGCCACAACAACAGATGGTGAAAAATGTGAGGAAAATTCTTCCACTGAGCCGCAAGCAGCTTATGTACAGTATATGCACCCATGGCAACACACGCTTGCTTTCCCTTGCCAACAATATTTAGCCTTTCTGTAAAGATCAGCTAAATGGAAATCATTCACTCTCTACAACATTACTGTTACACGACACAATCAAAATACGGCATGAAAGAATGGCAATAGGAGCAATTATGACTCCATTATTGCCTTTTTTTTTGTCTTTTAATCATACAGCGAAACACAAAACAGAGCCGTCAGTCCGTTCTGATTTTAACAACATGGATTAGCTACAGAATATTAAGTCGAAGGGAAAAAAAAAAAAACACTTCAGTGACAGGGATTAAATCAATGGGACTTTAAACATGAATAGCACACTATGCCTCCAGTACAAAGCAAAGCACTCACTTTCTCAGCAGTGGCTTGATGTGGATGTAGCGGTGACAGTTCTCAAGGGTAATGAGGCTGCCTCTCACTCTATTAGAAAGATCCATATAGGAACATAGGTTGTATACAGAGAATTTCTCCTGGGCGATCTATATGTTTGCAGCAAATTATGCTGCAAAGTGTGCGCAGTACAGACTCCCAGAATGTCTCACATCCCATAATGATGGCCACTGCTGCCCTACACACACAAAAAAGAGAAATATGCATCGATTCAAAACGCCGCGGTAATTTGGCCCTTACTTTAGACTACGTGCTGGTAGTTGAATAATTGCTATCGGATCATTAATGGTTTTCACGCTGAGGCCAGAAGAGAAGCATATAGACAGAAGTGCAAAAAGTCATTTTAAAGTTTTGGTTCTCTGTTGTGGTATAACATTAAAATTCATACAAGTACTTTTTTCTTTTTCTTTTGTGCATTAAAAAGGACCCGGCAGAGAAAATAGAGACACTTAAGCACCATAATCTGCTCTATATGCTTTTTATTCTTGTGAGGAGGAAATGCCTGTGATGTTTGACTGGTTTTTGCTATTAGAAAAAAAATAAAATAAAATAAAGTAACTTTAGATATCCTTCATTTTGATCTCATGTCTCAGAGGTTGTCTGCCTTTTAACTCGTTTAAACCTCTGTCGTATAATGTGCCGCGCTTGTCGACGCACTTATGCAGAGTCAGTGCGTTACAAACAGACAGAACATGGTTTATGCATTTGTTTCATGCTTTCCAATGGCGCTATATTTTTAATATATTCCTACCCACAGCTGCGACGTCTGTATTACACTGTGGAGTTGTCTGACAGCCTGGTAAACTTTCGGAAAATATTCTGCTGCCCATATACGTTGCTATAAAGGTTTTTCCACGGCAAAACGATGCATAATCTCGTTCTCAACTGTCAACAAAAAACAACGACATGAAGATTACCTCATATAGCCCGACTTTCAAATGAAACATGAGGTTTCTTACTTGCACTGATGTTAGTTATATCTCGAGTCAGTGACCTGGACGCACATGAGGACACGGCACTTAAATTAAACTAAATGTCTTTGTCAATATGGTTTTATTGCATTGATCTCAGTTATATCGCACTGGGTTTCTGCTACAGTTGTATGCGTTTCTGTCACACTCTGGCGATCAATTCATCTATACTTAAAGCTCCAGTGTGTAACTTCTGTCGAACAGCGAAAAAACCAAAACACTGCTATACTGAGAAACACAGAGAGGCTGCTTTTATTGGCATCGTGTGAACTCATTTTACAATGCTTTGAATGTAACGGAAAAGCTCCTCACTCCGTGTTTGAATGCTGCCTAATACGGAGTTTTTGAGCTGAAACAAAACATTGGCTTAAACCAATGCGGCAGTCCAATTAGCAGCGGTGCGGCAACACAGTGAAGACAAATGTTTTGACAGACAACTGCCCACCTGAATCTGTTAAAACGCACACTGTCCAGTGCTCAATAAAGCCTCGCTCTATCCGTTTCCTATAGCGTGAGTGAGTGCACTCCTGGGATAAGCAGCGGTGATTTCAAGCATATTGCAAGTCGTTTTTTTTTTCCCCCCCTCCCTCCCTCGCTGACATTGTGAACAAAATGCAGATGCATTCATTATCCTGTAATTACCCTGCTGTTAGTCTTCTGGTATATTATTCATTACATGCATTCTCCACACAGCGCTGTGACAGGAAAGGTAAAATGAATGAGAGCCCGAGATAGGATCAACTGCACCAACCTGCACTCCCGTCATCAATACTGGACAACAAGCAAGGAAGGAACCTGCTCTCAAGGCCACCGCTAAGTGACCGCTCGCACACAAACACGCAAACCTGTTTTTACGTCTTAGTGAGGACACCTCACACCCTAATCCCTTACCCTAACCTTAACCATTGGAAATAAGTGTCTTACCCTAACCCTACCCCTAAAACCAGGTCTTAACCCTGAAATAGCCCTTTAAAGTTGTGCTGCACAAGGTCAAAAATGTCCTCACAAATATAGATTTGTACATTTTCCGGACTTCTCAAAGATGTTAATACCAACACACACAAGTGTGACTTCCATTCGTTTGGACGGCCTAAACAAAGCATTTTACTTAACCTAAAGTTACTTAACCCTAATCTCAACCTAATTTTAGGCCTAAACGTAACCAGTTCCTCAGAATTGATGTGTCTGCTTCTTTAGGACCTGGTATCTGTCTCCATGAGGTCCAAATACAAGAACACACACACACACACACAAAACCATGGCAATCTACTACTGAGAGTGCACAAGGGCTTTTCCAGTATTGGTCTGTGATAAAAACAAATCTCTAAAATCTATTTCTCACATCACACTGAGAAGATAAAACTTGAGACCATCACTGTGGGTACAGCGGGCACTTCATTCTTGGAGTTTTTGCTTTTCCATCTCAGCACAGGAAAGCATCAACAGCTGGAAAATGCTCCTGTAAATGATGCTTGATGGCGAACGCGGTCGCGATGCTTCCATTACGACAAATAATGCTCGGGGGCTTGAAAACAGGCCAACTTGTGAGAATTTGGAGGGGGGGGAATGTGTGGGAAAGTGAGACCGGACAATGAATCACTCTGCATGGATCACTGCACAAGCCCATAAGTTGCCAGTAAAGCTGGTGGAGCCAAATCCCGGCGAATCAAAGGTAGGAACACATTCATACTGTATTGTTCTGGTGAAATAATTCCAATTTTTATCTGAACTTCTCAAATTTCAACAAAATAATATATGACACAGTGATTCCCAAAGAGATTCCCCAGCCACTGCAGAATAAAAATAATAATAAATAATCTGTGTGATTATGGGCAATTTAATGATAATTAGCTGGAAACATAGGTACATTTAGTTACTATTTAGTATAGTAGGTTTGGGATTAAACAGATTATCTCCTGTGGATGACAGATGGAGCTTGTCTGCTAAAATAAACTACAATATAAGGTAAAATAATCCTCATAAATAGCAAAAACACATCATCAACATCAAGGCGTATAATAAAAACTTAAAATATTAGAAGTATTAAATATAAAAAAGACAAAACACTAGCCTTCAAGAAGAAAAAAATGTGTATTCACATTAGTGAGAATTCAATGTTGGAAATGAATCACAACAATAAACACAAAACCTTTGACTGCA